>NC_090073.1:6929336-7006836 GCF_038355195.1 Osmerus mordax | reverse complement strand
GCTCCAGGGCTGCCCCTCCTCCTCCGCCCTCCAGGGCACCCTCCTGTTCACCGGGGTACCGCCTCGGTCCATCGGTCGCTTCCAGGCTCAACGCCACCTCCTCGAGGCGGTCATGTGACCTGATTTCCATCTGGCCTCCTCTTCTGGGGCCATCCACTGGAACCGCGTCGAAAACAGTCTGAAAGGGAGAAAAGGGAGGGAGAGAAAGTGATGGGGAAGAATGAGATGGAGAGAGAGAGATATAGAGAGAGGACCAAGGTTAGACATGTCATTAGCAACCAAACACTGTAGAAATAAAGGTTTTCAATAAAAACCGCACTCCACAAACATTAACTATCAACTGTGAGGCTGATATGAATGAAATGAATTCCCTTGGTCAGATTTTCTCTCTTTTCCAGTCTCTCTACACACACATTCACTCACGCACACACGCACGTGCACGCGCACGCACACACACACACACACATTCAATGAGGGGATCCCTCATTGAATTGCTCCTCCCAAGGTTTCTTCAATTTTTTCTCCTGCAGTGGGTTTTTCTGGGAGTTTTTCCTTGTCTTCCTTGAGGGTTTAGGTTGGTTGAGGGGCAGTTCTATGGGCGTATGTGAACCCCTCGACATGCTTGCGTGTAAAAAGGGCTATACAAACACATTTTGATTTGATTTGAAAGCATTCTGTTGGGGGAAACTGCTATTACAAGTTGAAATAGGAACCAATTGATATTTACTTTGCATCATGTCGATATATGATTAAAACCAAGGTGACTTCGAGGCTACAATCACAAGCGTATAGCTTAAGCAAAATATGTCTTACCTGTTTGAAGTATGTTTTTATATTTAATATAACATTGAACATGCTATTTTATTAAGTCTCCAACTTTTTCTTCGGTAATATTAACGGTATGGACTGGCTATTACATCAAATGTATGCATTGACTTGGCAGTTTGTCTCCCATGGCAATTGTATACGCTGCTACAGCCGTGTTGCTTTTTTTCCGTAATATGTGCTCAGATTGAACACAAAATAAAACTTATATCTGAAGTGTGGTGAAGTAGGACAAGGTTTTTTGTTGCTGGGTGCCATGGTTGATCCCAGTATCGGAGCTCCATTGATGTTGGCTTTTAATAGTTCTCATGCGCGCGCTTAACTCAGAGTTGACGTGCTCCGAGTTGAGTTAACAAATTCAAATCAGCTTTTCTGGAACCGAGTTTTCAGAGTTTCCAATTTTAAAGTAACTCAACTGAGAGTTCAGGGTTAGGCTCAGAGTTTGTTAAACCCGCTACCTGGAATACCCCCCAGGTCAGTTAGGATAAGGAACTGAATTAGCTGTTGCTTCAATAGACAGTTTTCACAAAGAGCCAGTGTTGAAGTAACAGGCCTTGTGACATCATTCAACACACTATTGCAAATCAATTAGTTGACCAATACTAATGGGTTTACCATCACCTTGACAACACATGACAACTGGTTCAGATATGTTACTTGCAGTTCAATACTACTATGTTGCAGTTAAAAACTTCCATTAGAAATATGAAAGACGAACTCTCAACCCTGACAGGCACACCAGCCATGGTTTATCAACTGGTTCAGATACAACAGTAGCATGCTATAGTTCTATACAGTAATATAGTAGTTTAAAATGGTAATATTTGTCCTTTCCAGCTTATCCAGCATTTTTACATCGAGTCAGGTGGAAGCTTTGCGTTTCTTTGCTTGCGGATGGTAAGGCTGCGCGCTGACGCTGCTGGCTGCTGTTTGAGGATGTGTGGTGAACATAGATAACCCCCTGATGAACACGCTGGGGTGTAAAAGACGGCATAACAAGCTGCGAACACACCTTCCACTGCAGCCTGGCTTCACAGGAACCCAGGCAACAACACAGCCTTTTAGATAGGACACTATCTTAATGGACTCTGGACCTAGTCAAGAGACCGCCTAGCCCAACTGAGGAAGTATTTGACTGTGACAGCAACTGTTGCCTTGTAAGGACACCACACACACACACACACACACACACACACACACACACACACACACACACACACACACACACAGGCAATGAAAGTAAATGAGAGTAAAGGCAAGAGCTGAGAGACAATATTGACAAAGAGAGCAGCTACATACATGTAGTACAGGAACAATGCACCTACAAACCTCATAGAATGACATGCGCCACAGATAGAGCCAGCAGGGTAGTTCACCTGTACACCACAGTCATAAAAGACTAGGGTCCTAGCTCGCTGCTCCATTGTGGGTTCATAGTGGACGTGGGGCAGACATTCAGCTTCTCCATACTTTGAATATATGGAAATGAGCCTTTCGGAACTATTTAATCATTGGACAAGCCAGTTGCTCAGGAGGGGGGGGGGGGGGCAAGGGGTGGGGGGTGGCTGGGGTTGGGGGGAGGCTGTTGGACAGCCGGCTTGCGATATGTGAGAGGCCAAATGTGCTCTATCACAGACTAGTTTGAGGAAGGAGGGAGGTAGGGAGGTAGGGAGGGGGGAGGAGGAGAGTTAGGTTAAGCACAGTTATGAAAACTGATGCGGTGTTCAAACAGCGTGGCCGCAAGCACTCGTGTTTTTGACTGCTCTCTTTTCCTCTTTTCTCTCTCTCTCGCTCTCTGTGTGTCTCTCTCTCTCTCTTTCACACACACGCACACACACACACACACATTCCCACTGACTCCCTCACACTGACATAAACACAGTAACCCTGTAAGACCAAGCTTCAAACAGTGGCACAACAGCAACACAAGCAACTGTACTTTACAAACACAATCACACCAGGCGCTAACAACTCTTGGAACCGGTATGCAGTGCTTATTATATTACACTTGACAGAATACTCTCAGAATACTCTCTCTCTCTCTCTCTCTCTCATGCGCTGTTCTCACACCTGCAGGCACCTAGGCAGACTCCAGCACTGCTGACAGCACACACCACGTGCTCCAACAACTATTTACAGCGTGCCAGACAGAGACCTACTCTCTTGCCAGGACACACTCCCTCTTACACATACACACACTGTACACACTGCACGGTAGTGCTTCCAAAACATCAACACGCCCAACCTGAGGGCACCGTCTAACCTGTTAGACGCAGTAGTACGGAGAGAGAGAGAGAGAGAGAGAGTGTGAGAGAGAAAGAGAGAAGGCCTTTTAAACTGCACGTTTGCCTAGCCAGTCTGCCTGCCTGCCTGCCTGCCTTACAACAATCCACCGGTGCAAAACAGATGCCCCCCTCAAGGTTGACAGCACAAAAGCAGGGGAAGCGAGGGGAAGGGACAAGCAAGGAAGGGGGGGTAGAGCCTGAGAGTAGACAGCTGAACATAAATCCCACACAGTTAGACACACGACAACCCCCCCCCTCCTTTTCTCTCCTCGTCCTCACCCCCCTCCACCCCTCCTACCACCCCCAACCCCCCCCCCCCCCCCCCCCCCCCCATTCCCTATCGTTCCTTTGCTCTCGGCTCTCAACGCGAGGAAACGCGCAGGAGACACGGTGACAACGGAGCCCCCCCCGGCGAGGAGCGAGGCGCCCCGGCTACTTACGCGAGTCGAGGCGTCCTGACAGGGCGGCTGGACACGGCGCGGAGGGCAGAGGAGGAGGTGCAGAGGGGCATGAGCCACACTCCCAGGCTGGCGGAGCTAAAGGGAGCTAGCGAGAGAGAGAGAAGCGGCCGCTATCCTGGTTGGAGGCTTTTTTTTTTTTTTTCACCTTCAGTGCGGCACACAAGCGACGACACGCGCGCACGCACGCACGCACACACACTTACGCACGCCTCCCCCGACGCACGCTCGCCCTCCGTCTCTTCCTTACGCTCGTCGCTCTGTGTTGCTTCCCTTTTTCCTCTCTCATTATCTCCCTCTGCTCCTCCCTTCCTTTTCAATATCCCCTTTCTTTCTCTGGTGCTCGCGGTCTGCTTCCCCCACGCAGCCCCCTCCTTTCTCTCTCCTCTCTCTCTCTCTCTCTCTCTCTCTCTCGCTCTCGTGCTCACCCTCTGCTCACCCTCCCTCTCGCTCAGCCTCCCCCCTCCCTCTCCTCCCCCTCTCCTCTCTGTGTGTGCAGAGCGAGAGGCCATTATCTGAGCCACAGTGGGCACGTACGATGGAATGGAGGAGCGTGTGTTGAGCGGGGAGCGAGAGCGCGCGCGGGAGGGAGAGAGACAGGGAGAGAAGGACAGTGAGAGGAGGGAGGCAGGCAGACGGAGAGAAAGAGGAGTTGGGGAAAGGGAGAGAAAAAATAGGAGAGAGAGGAAGAGAGAGGTAAGGAAATGGGGAGAGAGCGAGAGAGAGAGAGAGAGAGAGAGAGAGAGAGAGAGAGGGGGAGGGGGGGGAGCTGGTGGGATGGACGCTAGCAGCAGCCTTGGAAACAGCACAGTGCAGAAGAGCTGTAACCAATGAACAGAACGCCCTCTCTATAACACAAACAGTCCTAAATCCTGACACTTTAAACATATCAGATCATGTTCGGCGTCATGTGACACGTTTAGTCTGTCTGCTTAAAGCTAGCCATCGGAATATCTGAGAGCAGTGCCGGTTGGAAGGTCTAAAGGCAACTGAAACCGCCGTGCGATCGCAACCTCGCCCGCTGCCACATCAACAGGAAAATGAAATAGGAAAAAGAAAAACAACGTGAAAATGTTTCGCAGAAGCGGTCGGAGATGTGGTGGCTGTGCTCCTCGCGGCTCGCGTTTTTTGCAGAGCGCCTGACTCCATTGTAATCCGTGGCCATCTGGAAACCCCTGACAATTTATTTCGATGTTCTGTCGTCTTAAACCGTTTTACTGAATGTTTGTTCTCTCTCTCTCGCTCCAGTGAGCCTCTCCCTCCACCTGCCAGCTCGTCCCAGGAAGGGAGAGGAGGACAAGCCAACATGATAGGAAGCAAGGGAGGTTTCGTACACAACGAAGGAGGGCGATGGCACTGGCTGCAGACTGGCTCTAAAAGGTGGCAAACTGTTTCGCGCGACCGACCGTTTACGCTCAGTCCTTCCCCGTGGCCTATCGTTTCCCCGAAGAATCCGCTGGAAAAGGACGAGAACGATCCGGAAATGTGAAGGAGAGAGAGACGCTATTTGTGGCGGCGGCGGCGGAGGGAGATGAGGACCAGGCTGTGGTACGGAGCGACGAGCCGCGGACGACAGTTTGGCGGCGCGAGGGATGACGAGGGAAGCCGTAGAGATCGGCAGAGAGAGGACTGTGAGGGAAGAGAGATAACCAGGAAGTGTTGAGCAAGAGACGGAACTCATTCGACCAGAAATGCAAGTCTGCGTGTCGCTTTCAGGTGGCTCCTCTCCGCAGCAAAAGGAGGAAGAGGGAAGCGAGTGCGAGTCGCAGCCGGGCGTCTGACCGACGCGGCAGGGACGCGGCTACGAGAGACAAGCGGGGAAAACAGACACGTCGTTTTTTTGCGCCGAAAGACCGGACAACTCCGCCGGCCCGTCCCCTCTGCTGCCGCTCTCTCCCTCTCCTCTTTCGTCTCCTCTCGGTTGGTCTACTGTTCCCTCCCTCCCTCTCCCTCTCTTACCCTCCAACTCTCAAGGATTCCTCCTCACCATAGCTCTGGTTTGGCGTCATCGCTCGTTGGCTGAGGCTCCACTGGGTCATACTACCCCTCCTGGGGCTTCCCTCGCTCCGTGCCCTTCTCTTTCTCTTCTTTTCTTGCCTCTCCCCTTCATTCCGCTCTCTCTGTCTTCTTCCTCTCTCCGTCCTTCGACATCGCGGGAGTTTCGGCCGGCTTCGGGCGGAAAAGCAGCCAGGAGGACGAGGTGGGGGGGGGGGGGGGGGGAAACATGGCCGCCTCACCCCCCCCCCCCCCCCCGGCGCCCCCACATGCAGATCCTTGTCAGCTACTGCGCAACGTTATGTTCTTATTATGACTGAGCATGTGCAGTCGGCGCAGTGCTTAGACTGGATTAACTTCAGCCACCTTTTCTCTGGCTTTCCCTCGCTCCGTGTCGTTCGGGCGTTCTCTCTCTCCCTCTCCCTCTCTGTCTCCTCTCTCTCTCGTTCTCTCTCTCGCTTGGCTCCTGTCCCTGTCTCTTGTTTGCGCCTCGCTCTGTCACTCCATGCCTGTCTGGGATCCAGATCGTTTCGGCACACATGCGCACACACACACATACACAACCGTGCAGAACCTTTAGACAAACCACAACAAAAACAACCTGAGCCCGAGCCTAGAACGGGAAGTGTGTCGCGTCACGTGACCAGGAAGTGCCAATGAGCGAGAGCAGGGTGGGAGGAAGAGGAGCAACGCAGTTCTGACATTGCTGTTACGTCACCGGATCCTCCCACCCTCACCCCGGCAGAGTGTGTGTGTGTGGACCCTGCAACCCCCCCAACCACACACACACACCCTTTTCACTCACTCTCCTGGCTAACGCTTGCTGTCTTTCCTAGAACTATCAAAACACATTGAAAGAAAGACAGACTAGTCAGAACAGTCCAAGAGAAGTCCAATAAATGTGCCTGTTCTTGTAGAAAGCCTCTAGAAGGACCCCTGGTTGGCTGAAGTCCCCGTAAAAGGGGACACCTCTCCACTGAGGCGGTGACAGAGTGACACCATGAGAGGAGGGCACAAACCCAAACCCTGACCCAGATATCGCCAGGCTCCTCAACACAGCCAGCAGCATGATATTCAATTCGGAGAAACGCGAGATGCGAGTCATTTCATTACCCAGAGACAGAATCGCTATCTCGGATTTTTTACGTAACGCTAGAACTACACAGTTGCAACTGTCACCTGTCCTATCCTCTTCTGAGGACACACACACGTCTATACACTCCACAACCCTAACAGATACGCAACACCTGTGTTCGGGTGTGTAACCTCCCTGGCACACGTACAATTACCACAGACTTCTAACCCTCTGGGCGTAACCCGGCATGCCCACCAAACAGTGCTGTGAGGTTCCCATGGCAACAAGAGAACATAAGACATGAGGGAGAGAGAGAGAGAGAGAGAGAGATAGGAGACGAGTTGATGAGGAGAGAGAGAGAGACATAGGAGATGAGTTGATGAGGAGAGAGAGAGAGTGAGAGAGATAGGAGACGAGAACACGAACGGAACCAAGGAGAAGTGGAGAAACGGTGGACGATGGCGAGGACACTTACCGTCATGGCGCTGCTTTCCCGGCACGAGGTGCACGGTGAGATGCTACGAGACGTTTAATCATCTCAATACCAGTCAGACTAGAATCAGACTGAGCTCTCCACCCCCATCTCTCTCTCTCTCTCTTTCACACACACACACACAAGTTGTAGGAGTGGTGACTGGCATGTTTTCTGGTTTGATCCACTCCCTACTATATGACTAACCCTGACTCAACTTTTCTTGCAAACCACAAACACAGCACCGATTACCATATCACGACCGTGACAGTAGGAGAAACACAGGGAATAAACTGATGAAATGATGATAATGTGAACACAATTCCCCTAAATAGGTGACCATGTGACCACCACCCCCGCATATGTCGTCATCCCCCCCCCCACGTTGACAGTTGAGAGGAAACGGCAAGAGCCAGCGATGAAGAACGTTGACAGCTCAACCACAACAGAATCACTTCCCATCTCCAGAGTGGGAGTTGCTGTACTCTACATTCTACACACAGAGCTGTCCAGAAATGAACCACACTGCAGCATGCTGAAATCCATAAAACACACACGCACGAGACACACACACACGCATCCACGGAAAATCAGATATCTGCTCTATATTCCAGCCCAACCCCCACTCCATATCCATCCCCCATTACCCTCTGCTCTGATGACATCAAGGTCATCTGATTTGGATGCGCCACGCTCAGTCAATACACACACACACTCACTCGTTGAGACAAGTAAACTGAAAACACAGTCCATTTCTTACACACACTTAGAAAAGCACGCAACAGCCCACTTAGAGGCGCCTCCATCTGTACGTGAGGCAGTACACTAGCGTGTTCCTGCTAGCGTGTCCTGCTAGCATGTCCTGCTAGCGTGTCCTGCTAGCATGTCCTGCTAGCGTGTCCTGCTAGCGTGTCCTGCTAGCGTGTCCTGCTAGTGTGTGCAGTTAGCGTGTGCTAATGACCTGTTTACTCACACGCACACAATCCCGAGGGTCACCGGGTGCACTGTGGGCGTGACGTGAACTCAGAGAGCGTTGTATCCACTCATGGTGAGATCCTATCTACCCGGACCAAACTTCAACTGTAAAATATTTAAACTAATGATGTCACCTTGACATGTCCAATGGCCTCGTTTTTTTCAGCAGCATTCGTTTTTTCCCCCCTCCTATATTTCTTTGTCTCCCCCCCCACTCCCCCCCCCCCCCCCCCCCCCCCCCCCCGATCCTCCAAATCGTCCTCTTGGCCGCGAGCTCCACCTCCGGGCAGAGCGTTGATGCGGGGCGATGCAGGGGGTGCTGCGGCGCGCCCGCTCCAGGTCCTCCCTCTCTGTCATCATAACTCCGGACCCAGCCCTGCCTGACACAAGGCACGTGCAAGCCTGCACGCACAGCCCAGCTGGAGCGCCAGGCCTGCCTCTCTTACTCTCCAATCCTCACCAAAGAGAGGAGGGGAGGGGGGAGGGAGGGGAGGGGGCTGTGGGGTGGAGCCTCTAAACACACTCCACCAGGCAGGAGGTGGGTGGGGAGTTCTTTTTTTAAAAGAGAGTGCTCTTTGTGCGGCAGATTTGGGAACCCCGAGAAAGAGAGGGGGATGTGAGGGGGAAGGCTTCGGGGTGTTTAAGCGAACGAGGAGCAAAGAAAATAAAGTTAAAGAGGCGAAATCGAACTGGGGGGGTGAAACGATTCGCACCGGCGGCATCGTAACACCACACATCGCGCCTGGGAGAGAGAGATGGATGTAGAGGGAGGGAAAGAGAGAGAGAGAGGTGAGAGAGAGAGGAGAGAGAGAGAGAGAGAGAGAGAGAGAGAGAGAGAGAGAGAGAGAGAGAGAGGAGAGAGAGAGAGAGAGAGAGAGGGAGGGAGAGGTAGAGAGCGGTAGAGGGGGAGGGGAAGAGGGAGAGAGAAGCCCTGCACAGTGGAGTACTGCCAGTCCTGTCTCTCCGAGGAGTCGGGCTAAGATTAGCTCCCCATATGTTCGGCTCAGGCGTAGCCCGTCTTAAAGGGCCAGCGCTGGTCTGCAGCACCGCAGGGCGAGCTACTCCACATACCAGTATCAGCCTGGAGACCGGAGCGCCACATCAACTGTCGTTTCAAACCAACCGTTTTGCGGGGGATGTTTGTCGTGAAATAACTGGGTTGGAGTGGCGTTGTAAGGCGTCTGAACGCGGGAGCCCAGCCCCCGGTCCGTCAGGGATGCTGTCCCGTGACAACGGGAGCCACAGCTGTGCATCGGGCTTGTAAACCCTGGTGACAGGACCTCCGTGGCAGGAGGAGGATCGGGAGTGCGGTGGAGGACTCGGTAGGAGTCACGCTTCCTCTGTGGCACAGCTGGAGAACCCCCCCCGCCACCCACCACCCACCAGAGACGGCTTCTCCCCTACCTACACCCCCACCCCCATCTTCCTCCCCCTCGTCCTCCAACCGGCACATGCCCAGACAGACATGACTTGAGATGACAGACGACCTGTGTGCCGTTAATTAGAGCAGAAACACGACAACACGACACCGAGCTCGTCACCCTTTCTGACATTTGAGTGAGCGCTCTCTGTGCGACAGCAAGCAAGCTGTTGGCGAAAGCCAGGAGCTGTGCGGTTGATCCGCAAATGATAAGTCGACGTTCCCCCCCACACCTCAGTGAGTCCTCGGCTTTGACTTCTGACGATTAAGGGGTGTGCTAGCGAACTCAACTTGAACTGAACTTGAGAAAACCCAGACACGCACCCTTCTCGAGCGACTGTTTGGGATGAGGAAAGGTTTGTTTCAAAACGCTGGTTCCCATCCGGCGTTCTGAGGTTAAACATCCGAACACGTGGGACAATAGATCAGCTCTTTAAAGTTTAAAGTCCTCCGATTCAGTAATGCAGCAACGGTGGCCTTTAATGAGATGGGACTCACACACACAATCGGCGACCATAACAAATCTGACTCAGCGCGTTTCCTGAGCGCGACTACGACCTACCTAGAAACACGACGTTCTCACAGACACGCACACATGTGGCCGGCGTGTCGTGTAAACAACCAGTAGGGGAGGGACCTGGCTAAGATTACTTCAATGATGTCATCTGCCATTCAGTGTTACCACAGAAACCAGGGCAGCGCCAACCCTGGTTGATTAGGGGGGTGGGGGGGGGGGGGAGGTTGTGGGGTTTGATTCCGCACATGGTTGAACCTACTACCGCTCAACTTTCCACCTGCCGTCACCCTCTGTCACGCTGTAGCCGGTGACTAATTCATGTCACAGTTCTGTCTGAGTTTCCAGAAAAACACCCCGGCGGTGTCTCAAAGCGACGGATGACAGAAGAGGAAATCCTGTGCGAAGTTTATATAACGAGAGGAGTCTGTGTGTCGGCGCCATAGTTTTGTGGTCATTTTGCGTTCGTTTCTTTAAGAGCTAGCTTCTACGAAAGGCTTGAAATGAGTAAAACAGAGATTTGAGATGCTGTACTGGGAACTATAGTGACAGGTTGATAGTACTGCTCCTGGTACAACAAACGAGAGACCTTCTGCTGTGCCGCTGACGTAACATGGTGGCCCTTTGCTCTGACCAAGGTGCGTTGCCCTGACAACAAAGTGAGCCTATAGCTGCTCCAGCACAGCGACCTTAGATGGCTGTTAACCAAATAATGTATTCATTCAGCAGATGTTTTTTTTAATCTAAAACAACATACTGAAGGGGAGTCGAACTTGTACCCTCTTGATCTGCGGGCAAATACTCTACAGCTACACCCGCCCACATGGTAACCAGGGAAATGTAACCATGTACCAGTAATTGACGTTCCGTAAAATGTTTTTTTAAATTTAAATAGAGCAGTCTATATTGTAAACCACAACTGACACACAAGTACTATGACTTTCTACAGCCAAATGTAAACATGTAACATTTATGCTGTAAGAACAGTTTGAGGAAATTGCCATGGTTGAGTGACTTGAGACTGGTTTATCCAGTAGCATGCTAAAGCTTGGTGCCAGATGGACATCAGGAGATTTAGCTGGTAAGTACAGTACGTGTAATCAGACAGGATGATAGGTAGATAAGAACTACAATGTCAATTGATTTACATTTTTGTCTTTCACTAGCAGGACAACACACAACAGACACAGAGACTTTGCTCGACAAGGAACAGCGTTCACCAGTAAACTACACTCTGAACTAAGAAATCGAAATTCTCACGTCCTTAATAACACCCCAAATGACATAAATAAAAACAAACGTTTGACTGAACGAAGGGTCAAATGCTAACAGCTCGATTCTTTAACATGGGAATGTTGTGTCGGACAGCTGTGACTAGTTAAACTCATTCCAGTAACGCTTCTCTGCTGTGGAGAGATGGTAAAGAAGTGTGTACATTCTCTATGAAGCCACGGCTCAGAGTTTTCACTCGTACAAACACACACAAACACACACAAGTGTGCCACAGCTCGGAGAACCGGGGAACAGCAGCGCTGAAAAGCTGTGCGCTACAGGTTACTCAAGTCCACACGCACACACACACTTGGGCGCGTGCCTCCGTGACACACTAACTTTTACTCTGTTTACCTCAACTGACTTGAAAACTTTGAGAGTAAGGTCCGCCCCTGGCTACCGACCGTGTGTGTGTGGGGGTGTGTGTGTGTGTTCAGTGATTTGTTCTCTCTCTTCTGCTCTCCTCGCGTTGGCCGCCTCTCGACACACGCCGGGTTTTTGCCGCCAATCCCTCGCCAGCCCGGGACTCTTTAAATCAGCGCTCTGACTCTCACACACACACACACACGAACAACGTCGCACACACACACGCGTCACCCTGACTCCGACTCATCGACGCCACTGCCTGAGAAGCTGGCCAACCAGAGCGAGGGAGAAGATAGCGCCTGTTTGAATTCGCTCTGCTCTCCCTGAGTGGCTCCGCCATGGACCCCGGAACTCAGAGAAGCTCGAGAACACATGACTGCCTGTCAGAGCCATAACACCACAACCAGACACATGGCAAGGGGCTGACCCTAGTCCTGATGTGGGCGTGGTTCTCTACAGCAAAAAAAAAAGAAAAGAGCGTCTACTCCCAGACAGACATGTTTCTGCGCACACACCCGCGACCTACAGACGCATAAAGTGGCGGTCATTGACATTCGATTCTGACAACCCGAACCTTTCTTGAACACGACTCAAAGGGGTTCCTCGGTGAATGAAATGACACTTCACTGAGCCCAAGGCGAATGGAAGTAACAAACAAAACAGCCTGGACACTAGGGAACAGGAACACCCTGCTGCTGAAACACAAGGTACGATGCCCTCATTCTCACACGCGCACACACACACACGCTTACATGTGTACACACACACGCACACAATATATTCTTCCCCAGATGATCTGTTCTCTTACCTTGGCTGCCAGACCAGGATTTACACACCAGTCTTTACTGTTGTCCTTAAAATGTCCCAACTTCTCCAGGAGGGAGGGAAGCAGGGATGGAGGGAGGGACAGAGAGAGGGAGAGAAGGATAGAGAGGGGGCAAGACCGAGAGAAAGAGAGAGTAGGGAGAAGAATGACAATTAATAGAATAATGCGACAAGAGCCCTTTCAAAAGGGGCACGTCAATCCAGACATGCTGATTCAATGAGCATGTCTTCTTCGAGAAAATCCCCCCTAAATGTCTGTGTTCTTCACATGTAAAACTGGCAAGACTCCTCAGTACTCTCTTGCCAGCAGAATGAGTGAGAGACAGCAAAAAAGGACTCTATTTTAATTATGGAATTATGGAATCCCTCTCATTCCGTTTGTGGCTCTGCCACTGAATTCACACAGGGCATAAATCAAACGTTTAAATATATGTTGCCAATATCTTGGCAACACCTTATCTTACCTATCAATGCACAACATACGCATGCCACTGTCATCATATCACGCTACAGGGAGAGAGGAAACATGAGGAGATATTACACAGGATGGTTGTCATAGCTGTAATATGCCTGGAACAATGAACACACAACAGCAGTTGCACATTTAATATGCCCCCACTAACCCCGTCTAGCTGTTTAGTGTGCCGGCAGTGTTTTGTCTCCAGTTTGCCCTAGTCTCGCCGGCAGCCCCCCTTTCAATCCCAAAAAGCCCCCCCGACTCCCCTCTCTCTTCCCCTCTGTGTCCCTGTCCATCATCCCTGCCTGGCAATTAATATTTACCCACAGAGCCAGTCTGCCTTGGTGTGCTCTCTCTCTTCGTCGTCTGGCTGAATCCCCATCAGAAGACTCCAGCTGCCTCCCGTCTAACCTCTAGCACTCTCTCTCTCTCTCTATCACTCTCTCTCTCTCTCGTTTGTGCTCCAGCCCATTCAGGAAGCCATCTTGTGTTTTTAATCCTGCTTTACATTAGCCCTAGTACACACATTCTCTCTCTCTCTCTCTCTCTCTCTCTCTCTCTCTCTCTCTCTCTCCCTCCCTCTCTTTCGCTCGCTCGCTCCCTACACCAATAGGTTTACTGCACACGCACGAGGGAGGGGGAGTCGGGGGGGATTTTTTTCTCTTCAAGCCAGTCTCTGTGATCGCTATCACTACTGCACTACACAGAACCTCCTCCCACCTTTTTTCTTGCAACCCCCCTCCTCCCTCTCTCTCTCTCTCTCTCTCTCTCTCTCACTCGGTCTTTCCAGCAGGCGAAGCTGACTGCATACGTGATGTGATAGCTCCCCCTCCTCCTCAACCAGATACACACACACGGTCACACACAGCCTCTCTCTCTCTCTCTCTCTCTCTCTCACTCACACACACACACACACAGCCGGTGAGACGTCACGCTACAGATAGCTCACAAAGAGAGCCAAGCAACCAATCAGAAGTCAGGCTGGGCTCTGCTGCTAGGGTGAATACAGAAGAGAGAGAGAGAGAGAGAGAGAGAAGAGAGAGAGAGAGAGAGAGAGAGAGAGAGAGAGAGCTGTGACGCTAAAAGAGGGGGGTTCTAGATTGAGGGTGTATGTGTGTGTATGTGTGTGTATGTGTGTGTACGTGTGTGTCCGTGCGCACGCGTGTGTGTGTGGGTGCGCGCAGCTCCATAAAGAGTAAGTGACAGAGAGACAGAGAGGAAGGTGGATGGGGGGATGGGATCTCTCTCTATGGCTGTCAATTATCTGCTCCAGCTTGGCTTCCCTAAACAATGCCTCTGGTATGTGCTATCACTGAGCACCATCTGGGTCAGGGCTGCCTGCAATAACTGGACTGGACTGCGCAGTGCACACACACACACACATACACTCTCACGCACACATACGCACACTATTCCCAGTCTACCGATTGTGCTGACTCAAATCATGGGCAGTCACACAATGACCAGGACAAACAATCACATTGTGCACATTTATGCCTATATGGAAATGTTGCACCACAAGAAGAAACTGGTTTATGAATAGAATTTTCAATAGGGAAGAAAATAGAAATAAGAAGTTAAAAACAAATTAATGTAATTGGACAAGATGATGAAAGGATAATATTTCACTATAATTAACTTTGATCAACTTGCGTTTCCCTTTAATTGCAATTTATAAACCTTTGAAGTGTACTTAGTATATAATCACTGCCCCTTTCAGTGTTGGTTTCCCATGTGAGTTTCCCAAACCCTTCCATCTGAGTTAGGGACTCATTACATAACGGGCATCTCAGATTCTCACACCATCTAAACATTTCAAATTAAAACCAAATCGAAATTGTATTTGTACGGCCCTTTTCACAAGCAATGTCACATAGGGTTTCACACAGAACTGCAGTATCTCACATCATCTCAACATCTCAACAGCACCCTGTCAACATCTCAGTCCATCTCAACGTCCTGAACCATTTCAAAAAGTGACCATCGCTGCTCCCTCAGCCTGGGAGGAGAGGTTCAGAAGGTGATGGCGAAGGCTTCACAGTCAGGAAAGCGTTTCTACAACAGATCGAGCAACCCAGGGCTTTCCACGACACTGTGTTGTTTGTTTATGTTGCCATGGTGTTATTGAACATATCCCCTGCTGGCCAGAGAAGCGTTTATTTCTGAATGAAAAATCAATCCAAATCCTTGACATTTACAATGGAACACTGAAAGGATAAAAAAAAATATTTAAAAAAACGCTAAAGACTACATGGAGGTGGGTTGAGTGGCGGAGGACTCGCGTACGAAGTGAAAGTCAGTGAGAGTTGAAGTTGGGGGTGGAGGGAGGGAGCGCGCGAGGGAGGGAGGCGGAGGAGGGGAGAGGGTGTAGTGCTTAGTAGAAGCGAGGCAGCCAGACAGTGACACAGCGTTTGTAATGTCTGTCTGAGCCCCAGTCTTTCATATGGCGTGGGAAATCCCCTCTTCTGACGTCACTGCAGCCACGTGTGTGTGTGTGAGAGAGAGAGAGAGAGAGAGAGAGAGAGAGAGAGAGAGAGAGAGAGAGAGAGAGAGAGAGAGAGAGAGAGAGAGAGAGAGTGTATTTGTAGTAAGCGGGACCGGGTGAACGGCAGCGGCGTGGTCTGTGGCTCGCTGTGTTATGGCTTGGTCACCTGGCAACGTTGTGAATCTTAGCGAAACGCCCGCGGTTCAACGTTACATTGCGCACGACTACTTTGAGTCCCGATTTAGACCGCTCGCTCCGACGTTCTCAGACGAACAGTCTAACGGGAGGGATGAAAACCCACCTCTTGTCAGACGTACTTATCTGTGTCGACCACACACACACACACGGACGCGTCCTCGCATACACACAAGCACTGTGCCTGCCCACGGCTACCTCAGCACACTCCTACACCGCCTCCACGACTCCCGCACTCACAACAATGAGACCAATTAGAACATGGCAACCCATAACCACACCATCTCCCCCCAAACACACACACACACACAACCCCCCAAACCTGTAATATCCCCCCCCCCCATCCCCTCCTTAACACATTGCCGTCTACAGAACAGCACAGCAACTCTAATACACGGCCTTCCTGGTAATGTGTCGTAAAAACATCTGCTTTTCCAAGTGGAGAGAAAGGACAAAAGGGCCTGAGCAGTTCAGTTTGTAATTACAGACCAATTAATGGCATTAATTAAGCCACTCCACCCCCTCTCCTCTCACAATAGCTCCCTAAAGCCCACTGGTAATCCTCGACAACACAGGCATACACCCACACAAAGAAACATCCATCTTGACCGCTGACACCTGTCTCCATGGGAAACGAGCGAGATGGAGGGTTGTGGTGCGATGTGCAGCACTGGCCCATCTCTCCGCTCTGCAGTCTCTCACCATCATGTATCTCCACAAAACCAACAGTATTTTTTTTTTTTTTTGCTGCGACTAGCAGCTCTATAGCTCGCTCTGTTGGTTGGTATTTTCAGTTGGTCAGTATGTTGATCCGCATAAAAAGGCGTGCATGTGCTTGGTCGCAGGTATTGCGAATTTGCTCATGTTTAATTGCGTACGTTAAAGGTTGAGTTTGATATCTATTAACACCGATGGAGGCAGGCGATTCCAAAAATTGGGGCGGACAAGGAAAACTAACCCAAGACGTCTTGTTATTTTGAACAAGTTGGCTACTTATCTCTACTTTCATTCAAATGTAGCAATAGCCCAACTAGCAAAAATGAAAAAGTACTATACAACTAAGGTAAGGTCATGCCCACGAAGTGGATCCCCATCTTCCATAAGGAACAAATATAGTGTTATATATATATATCATACTGGGGAGTCAGGTGGCTGAGCGGTTAGAGAATCGGGCTGGGAATCAGAAGGTCACTGGTTCGATTCCCAGCCGTACAAAATGACGTGTCCTTTGGCAAGGCACTTCACCCTACTTGCCGCGGGGGGAATGTCCCTGTACTTACTGTAAGTCGCTCTGGATAAGAGCGTCTGCTAAATGACTAAATGTAAATGTAATACTAAACACAAAGGATGTATCTAGGGGTCCAAAAAAAAGAGGGAGCAGTGAATTTACATTAAATATGATCTAGTTTCTGTGAAATCAATTAATCAAACTAGCGTTCAAACAATCATATATATGAAAGTTAAAATGGTAATTTCAGGGATTCAGTCTCAGTTTTGGGGTATTGAGCAATCGAGGGGCAGGAGACCTCAGTGCTTTGTATTCGCTGGTGGGTTCATTATAGCACCTTGTGATCAAAGATGGGAACTGCAGTAAGCGGAAATAGAGGCTGATTGTGGCAGCCACCAGCCTGCCCTGCTCCATTGCTCTGCATCCTTCCATCGTGATCTACAGTTAGTCCCCATGCATAGACTAGTGTACAAATGGCAGCCAGCCTTGTGCCTGTTGTGTCTAATAGTGTAGAGTTTATAAAAATTAAAATTAAAAACATTTGAAAGACTCAAATTCCATCTGTATGCATCCTGCATGATACACTACGTACTTTGTACGGGCAACTGCGTTACGTACTAAAAGAAAAAGCACGTGCTTTAGGATGCTGGGTGTGTGTGGGTGAGTGTGTTCCTCTCAACTCTGTTAAGAGAAAGGTCTGTTGGTTTGCTGGGATGTGGTTGCCAGGGCGATGGGGACTCGGATGGTGAGCCCACTCAAAGGTCAGAGGTCAGTGGGGAGGCGAGGAGAGGGTGGGGGAGGGGGTCTGATAGATGGCGTCACCGATCAGCCACCACAGAGTCGGCTACCAGAGTACAGCGTGGATCTGGCTCGAGCACGAAACTCCCCACCCTGTGTCCTACTTGTTCTTCTCGCTAAACCTCCACCACACACAGTCACGTCCACAGTACCAGCACACGCTCTCTATCTCCCTCTAACTTCACTTGTCTCCCTCGCATCTTCTCTCATTCTCAGGTTTGGAGGTGATGGGGGGGGGGGGGGAGATGGGTACACAGGTTCAAACCAACAACCATTCAACCCTCATCCTGTCAACGAAACGATCGTGTCAATCTGATAGAATCTCTCGCGGCTGGCTCGACCTTTCTAGAAACTAAAAGGAAGCATTTAGCTTCTTATCTGGTGTCTTCAGATCCAGCCCTGAGACGTGCCATTTCTGCCTGTCAGAGTTCAACCAGGGTCATGAGCACCACTGCGCTTCTTAACAACATACATGTACAACTCACTGTCTGGTATAGTATCCCTACATCATCATATGTGTATGTCTCCTGTGTTCATGTCATTCATTAAAGCCAGGCTTTACGAGGTTTTAATTGGGCCAATTACTCAATCCACTTATCCTGTTCTGTAATGAGGCATGAAAGTTAATTATGTATCAGCTGTAAACTGTTGGTCAGGGTGAACTAGACAAAGCCTTAAACCTGTATACCTGTCCTACAGTGCATGAAAAAAAAAATATGAAAAAAAGAACTATAAGGCCAGGCCAAGCCAGGCCAGGCGAATGTCCAGGTTTCCTGTGATGAACTCTTCTGACCTGTGTGCTTCAGGAGGTCCCGTGTCCCAAAGTAGATTCCTACATGTCACCTCCTCCTCTAATCTTGTCATCTAAAAACACGGGGAGGCAAGGAAGGAAGGAAGGGAGGAAAGAGAGGGAGGAGGGAGAGAGGGGGGAAGAAAGGCCAAAAGTGAAGCCCTTCCCTGCTAGCCTCATTTTTCCTGAGTCCTCCCTCCACACCAGACTATTTATTTACATTCTTAGTGTCCTCCTTCTCTCAACCCCCTGCCCCTCCCCCCTCCACAACAAACACATATCCCTGCACGTGTGCACACACCAACACACACAAGCGTGCACATACACCTCCACCCCTCCCCCATCCTGCCTGCTTGCCCTGACCCTGGCCTAAGGTCAACCCCCACAGCAGCGTTCCATCGTGGAGCTTCGAGGGTCAGGACTGACCACACAGAGGCAGCTGAGAAAGGGGGGGGAGAAAGAGAGAGAGGAATTCTCTCCACTTGTGTTTGTTAGCTAATGGCAAACAGGCCATTATTTTTCACCATAAGCATTTGATTTTTAGTGATTGCAAACAGGATTGTTGCTTAAAACGTATAGCTTTTTGTTTTTGTGTTTTGCTGAGTAATGCACCAGTTTGAATCATGACCCACACGCAAACAGCTCAGGTAAAACCTGCAATGTGACCACATAAACAGGTTTACTTACTTTTCCTGTGTGATAAATCACCTTTTGCATTTTTGCCTGTACTATGTACACACACACACACACAGATACACACCCACCCACAAACACACACACACACATACACGCACAGGGTGTCACTGTCCCCCTGACCTTGATGACAGTCATGACAAACGGCCAGGACCTTTCTGCTAAGTGATTCTCAAAGCTGGTTTACCCTGTTGCCCAGGGCCAGCACAGACCGAGTAACTGCTACACAGTATTGCTAACCCTAAGTTAGGCTGGTAAGATAACTACATCATAGAGCACCCTACCATTGCTAAAGCAGAGAACTATTGATACAACATGAGGCTGAGATGGGAAGGCTACGGTAAGGTACAGTATATTTGTGGTTAGAGGGAAGCATCCCTTTCCTTCAGCCGAGGCAGGTACATGTCACAACATGACAGTACAGGAATGTCAAGGGTGGATCCAGTCGGCGCTTTCAGGTGGAGTAACAGAGGAAAGAGGCGGCCAGTCATCAACAAGCAGCCATATGCATCTTCGAACGAGATGTCAAACGTAAGACAAAAGCCAAGAAGTAACAACGACTGCAGAGTCAGAATCAGAACCAAGTGACACCTTGTTTGTCATGCCAATACATTGGGACATTCACGAACTCTGTACGTTGTGATGAAATGGGGTTTGGGTGTAAGCTCAGCGGTAGAGCTTGTGTAAAACAAAACGACAACATAGGACCGTGACACACAGGCACATCCGGAAATTTCCGGCTCACTCACCTCCCATTTCCCGTTCCTCTTCTTCAGCTGCTCGCACTTGCGCAGCTTGCAGATCTGATGGCCCACCTTGCGGTTCTCACAGTTGCTACAGGCGCCGCAGTTCTCCCGGCGCAGGCAGGGCACGCACGCCCCGCACCTCTTCCTCTTCTTCTTCTGGGACGCCGTGACCCCGGCGGGGGAGTCCGGCTCCTTCAGGGGGGGCAGGGAGTACAGACCCCCGTGCCTGTGCTCGTGCTGGATGTACTCGGAGAGGGGAGACTCCCCCTCCAGGGTTTTTGCCCTCAGGTACACCTGAGCCTCTTCACCGTCGAGCGAGAATTCATACACGTCCCTGGGCGGCGGGGCTGGCACCACCCTGGCCTTGCGCATGGCGGGGAACCCTGGGGACACACACTCAGGAGCGGGCAGCGTCGAGGAGAGGCGTTGGAGCTGTGTGGTCGGAGAGGGCTGGAGCAGGAGGGGGGGAGGCGTCGAGTGTTCAGGCTGAGAGGAAGGCTTCGAGCCTCGGGGGGGTTAGTCTGTCATGTTGCTGGCGGGCCTCCTAACAGGTGTGGCGGGTCACAGTAGTCACAGAGGGCCTGTGGAGCATCTTTCGGAGCTACCCAGAGGGACGGACTGGGGAGCACCACAGCCAGGGCTGGATGACCGGGGAACGAGAAGCCATGGCATCGCCTGCACAGCTGTATCAGGAATACCTCTGAAAGAGTCGAGATAACAGACAAGCAACGTTAGTTGGATAAACGTTTTCAATTTTTGTATTTTTATCAGGAGGATTAAGCTATGAAAAGAGGCAAGAAATCGAAAAATTAACCACATTAGACATGATGGGATCTAATCGCATTTAAACACATTTGTAAGCATTATATTTATGTGTCTCTGACTTGAACGTTCATTAACAGATGTCGGGTTGGGGTTGGGTCGATATCCTGGACCTACGTGAGGAGTTTGAGAAGATGCAGAGTCCTAAAGGCGAGTTCCCTCGAGGAGGGGGCTTTGTTTGGCCTCTGAATGAGAGAATGGGGTTTCGTTGATGCCCGCGACCACACTCTTTGTTCAGCATTCAAAGACTAGTCGACCGTCAATAAACGGAAAAGGTTTTCTTTCTTTTTTTCTCGACAAACCTATTCGTTCTCATGGGTTTGTCCACGGCTCTCAGTATACTGATTAAGCATTTTATCTCTGAACATACTGCCTTTAGCAGGCTGCACAGCATAAATGCCTTACTGGACATCCCCAACTGGAGACCCAAACTAAACAAATGTCCGTGAGTTAAACGTATAGACATATTTAGTGATAAGGCTGTCACAATATATATTTACTTCTACTACCAGACAAGCGGATCAATAGTGAGGGAAATGGTTCGCACCATTGTTGTGGGTCTTTTAGCCCATTCATCAATAAACTACTTTCTAAACTTTGAAAAGAAAGTTAGATATTTGAATTGGAACATTATAACAGATCGAGGTATAGACCCATTTATGTTAGATTTTGTCCAACAAAAAATGTGCTTCATAAACGTGATTACAATGACAATCATCAAGCTATTGAAATAGCTTTAAAAGGAAAACTCAACTTCATCATTCATTTATGCTGAGTTTAGTCTACTAGACTTAAAAAGTGATCGCCTGCCGCATTCAACTCTGAGTAGAGATAATGGAACGTTGCCCCACGCGCTCAGAAGCAATACTTTTCCAACAAGCACGTGGCTTATTCAGCCTATTATACCGGGTGCTTTAACTCGCGCCAATGCAGCAACACATTACTTTATACGCCCGTTATTATACCGGTATCTACACGTTAGCCTCGTTCATACCTTGACACGAGCCCGCCGTTTATGGTTAGTAGCCTACTAAGGGAAAACAACAAATAAGGAAGACCCCCTGAAGTTTCACAACAACACCCCGGGGAGGTAGATAGACACGAACAGTGATCAAAGGATAATAGTTAAAATTCATCAGATAAACCAATACACAACAATGTGTCATTAGGGCCACATTAACACAAATTCCTTTATCTAGCAAACAGTAGCCCGCACAATACACAAAACACATCTATTAGTTCAGGTATTAAGTCACAGCTATTGAGAACTGTAAAGATGGCCAATGGTCAGTGTGTAGACGTTTACTAATTGTTTTACTGCTGACAAAATACCCACTTTCGCTAGATGGAATAGACATTCACAAATCCGCTGACATGACTGTATACCTGCTGGAATGCAGTTAAATAACATCCACAAGGAGTTGAAGAAATTTCTCCTAAGAAAAATAAGATAATACATACCAAGACAGACGAGAGGATGTTAAAATGTCTTCGCTTTTTTCCAACTTCAAATTAAAAAGTTAAAAAAGAAGAAACACTGCTGAAAAGTATCCTGCTGAAGATTACGAAAGTTATTGGAAATAGTTTTATGATTGAATATATAGAAAATATCTAGAAGACTCAGGTGGAAAGGAATAACTCAAAAAAACATTTCAGAAAATAATGCACAATTTCCTAAAACATTGACACACTTTTCCCACCTATATCTAGCCGAAGGTCTGAGGTCTGGTTACAGTTAAAAGTAGAGGAGGAAAAAGACGAAGAACACGTTAACGTTGCCGAGGTTAAAGTGATCAGCAAATTACGGAGTGGAGTTCGATAATCTCGGTGGATCGAGAGGGTTACCCGTAACACCACCACCACTGACGTGAAGGTGTTTATTTCTAGCAGCCTTTTTTTGTGTCTCGGAAGGTATCGTACATATCTATTAGTAAAGTTTAATTACCTCTACATTTAATATTTGATATATAAAAATGTATTAATCTAACTCAATTAATCTCACACGTGTGACACACAAACACATGTTGACTATGCATGCGCTACGTTGATAGACGGTCTATAAAACTAATGAATACATTTAAAACCTTATAATAATAAGGTTGTAATTACTGACATGTAACTACATAGCAATACCTACAAGAAAACATTGTGGTACCTAGAAATAGCTGTTTAGGTTTACAGTGCAGGTTATTACAGAAATATAATACACAGTTTAGCCTATAAGGAGGGGGGTGACAAGGAAGTGGGTGTTGTGAAGGGGCAGTTGAAGGTTGGGTAACCAAAAAAAGATCAATTTTAATATCAACTTACCTCCGGCAAGCCCAAACTTTCAGCCGCTAAACCGTCAAGAAGTGTAACGACATACATCAGAACCGCTAACTCTGATAGCTATTGCTTTGTAGTTAAACGGTAGTTAATGCAACCTGCAATTAAAGCGTTGCCACATAAATGCGACTCCGTTTATCACTTCAAACTCCTTTTTATTTCAATAACATTGTACAATTCACTTGAAAGTAACCTGTCAAACATAAACTAAAGCTGAAAACACAAATACAAACCTCTTAACATTCTTGGTATAGGTACATGCCACTGCAGTATGAGAGACAGGTAGTGCAACATCATGTCAGTATAGATGAACACAGCAGAGATGAACACAGGAGAGAAGCAGTCCAGGGCCAGGGTTAGGGACATGGAGGACTGGATGAGATTGGTCGTTTTCATGGTTTCAAACTAAAGCTTTGGGGGAGTGCTTTAAAATACAGCGCATTTTATAGTATGAATGCAGAATTTAAATGATTCAGCAAAGATCTATGAATAAACAGTACCATAGCCTTATGCAACAAGATATGATAAGTGGACTCACTTATTTAGTCATTGATCGGGTCAATAAATAATAGTAAAAAAAAAAAAAAGAAAAAAAAAGGAAAATTAAATACAGATGAATAAAACGTGTCAATAAAACCGTCAGGGAACCTACAACATAGAAACACACACAACCTCACACACACTTCAAGCGTCTCACTCTGTGCTGGAGGCTCACTTAGATACCGGGGGTTGTGGTCACACGCGATGCAAGAGGGAACACGCTTCATGACATGTTCTCTCAGGCCGGCGCACAGGAGGCCAGTGTGAAAGGCAGACAGAGATGGACATGAGCAGGAATGGACAGAGAGATGAGCGAGAGGCGAGAGAGAAAGCTGTAAACTGACCAGGGGGGGGGGGGGGGGGGGGGGCGGTGTGCAGGGGGGGAGGAGAGAGAGACAGAGAGGCAGCAGGGTTTGGAATGATCTGGGACGAGTGGAAAGTGAGAGGGGCAGTGGAATACTCGCGCTCTCACAAGGGCAAAAGGTGAAAGAAATACAAATTCAAAAAAATCTATAAGAAAATGACAAAGCTAACTGGCGACAGACCCATTTCAGAGTGACACTGTTACCGTTACATCTGTGCAAATGACTTGGGGGTGAATGCTCACCCATCTGTACAAGTCCACACGTTTAGTGTGGATAAATCCTGAAATGCATAAACACAGGGTCTGTCCCCATCATAACTCATCCTTATATCTCATAGCCCCCACACACCTCCACCCCCATCTTCTCTTATCGTAGTGGTTGGGTAAGAGGTTCTATGTTCGAACCTGGAACTTTCCGGCCTTGGTCATGTACTTGATGCCTTTGAAAGGTTTGTACTTCTCCCCGTACATATCCAACCGATTGACCTTCAGTCCTACACAAGAACAGAACAAAGAAACAATGGATCAATTCATGTGATGTGAGCAGGCTTGTTAGATCAAGTCTCGAATGACTCTTGGCGGTTTTAGGACCTCTGTTTCGGTACGTTTGTGCCACCTAGTGCCGAAATATTAGATTACAGCAGTACAGTGGGCCAGTCATGTGACAGTCAGCTGAGGACACACACGATTGAGCTGAATGTATACCCTGTGTGTATACCCTGTGTGTATACACCTTGTGTACCGTATACACCTTGTGTACCGTATACACCCTGTGTGTATACACCCTGACCCTGTGTATGTGTGTCTGCGTGTCTGTGCAGCATCTCTGTGTGTGTATATTTACAGCGTCTGTGTGTGTGTGTGTGTGTGTGTGTGTATAAGCAGTATCTGTGAGAGTGAGTGAGAGAGTGTGTAAGTGAGTGTGTAAGAATGAGTGTGTGTGTATGTGTGTGTGTAAGAGTGAGTGTGTGTGTGTGGCAGGAGCAGGGGTAGTACCTGAGATGGCCATCTGCTGGATCTTCAGCTGGATGTTGATGGTGGGGTTCTCGTCTGGTTTGGAAGCTCCAGTCTGCAGGCTCATGGAGCCCTTGAGACTGGGGAGCTTCTGAGGGTTGATCTTACCCACGTCCCACGACAACAGCTGAGGGGGAAAAAACAAATGAAACATGTTGTTACAAAAGGACTTGAGCTTACATGTTATAAAAATGTGTTCTGCAAGCCGTCCACACTGCCATGCGCACGCACGCACGCACACACACACACGCGGTACCTTGGTGACGGGGTCAAACGTGAAGGTTCCTTGGGAAGCGTTGAGGTTGGTGTTGAGGACGCCGCGGGGCAGCTGGCTGGTGACCAGTACAGACTCCACAGCCTTCCCCATGGTCTGCTTAGGCCCCAGGGTCAGCTCGAAGCGGCCCTGGGAGCTGCCCTCTCGGAACGAGATGTTGTGCTTGATGTACACCGGGATGGCCACCAGACTGAGGGGCGGACAAGCAGGGACGGTCAACGTTGCTGTGAGATGCGGTCAGTGAACACAGACCCCAATAATGCGCCTCTGATCCTTGATTATCGGCTGGACTTTCTACATGCACTTTGTGTACTTCGCCTCAGATGACAGCATCTGATAAATGAACAGAATGTTGAAGAGGTTGGCGCGTGTGTGGAGGTTTAAGTAATCAAGGGAGGGTAACCAGCAACAACTCTTACAGCTGGATTACGATCAATCAAATGAATTGATGTCAGTGTTTCCCCTACCATTATATTAGGGGGGCGCCTTTTAAAAATATATATATACAGCGCCAGATCACAAAAAAAGTAAACCTAGGGGAAACACTGGAAGTAAACATGAGAAGGTGCAGGAACTACTTTGTTTCTGTACTACACACATTTATGTTCCACGCCACCTAACACACCATTCCCTCCGACTACCGCACTTGGACTTAAAACTCTAGCTGCAATGTTAATATGCATTGACGTCCTTTGTTGACATAGCTGGGTGGACACCCAATGTTAAGAGCTGTTGGGTTTGAGGAGTGATGTGCCTTGCGCACACACATTTAGTCGTGTTAAGTTCGGGTTAGCGGAATGGGCGTAGGGGTTAGGGTTGGTGGAGAAGGTTGAGGGGGCGGTTAGGGTTGGCAGGGCGGGTTTAAGGTAGGTTGAGGGGACAGGGGTGTTATGCTGGGAGGAGGGGGAGTTAGGGTTGGTAAACAGGGGGTTAGGGTTGGTAGACTGGGCAGAGAGGGTTAGACTGACTTCTGGGAGCTGACATGATAGGAGAGCAGGCGGAAGTTTCCGTCCGGGGGAATGAAGGACAGGATCCTCTCGGCTTCCCAGCGCTTGAACCGCACGCACGGGTGGAAGCTGACATCATCCAGCAGCCGGGGGTTCTGGGAACGGACGGGAGCACCTGTTACTTTACTGAATCCAACATGGCTGACAGCACATCGTGTCGAGGTGCAACTGGCAGCGAGAGGGATACACTCACCATGAATGAGAGAGTGAGGTCAGGCATGCCTGTCAGCTTGACGCAGGCGTCAATCACTCCCTGGATCTCTGCTGTGATCGTGGAGCCTGTGAACGCACGAGAGAGAGAGCGAGAGAGAGAGAGAGAGAGGAGAAAAGGTGAGAGAAGGAGAGAGTACAGGGAAGGGAAAGAGAGAGAGACAGAGAGAGACAGAGACAGAGAGAAGAGAAAAGATGAGAGGAGAGAGTACAGGGAAGGGAAAGAGAGAGAGAGAGACAGAGACAGAGAGAGGAGAAAAGATGAGAGGAGAGAGTACAGGGAAGAGAAAGAGAGAGAGAGACAGAGACAGAGAGAGGAGAAAAGATGAGAGGAGAGAGTACAGGGAAGGCAAAGAGAGAGAGAGAGACAGAGACAGAGAGAGGAGAAAAGATGAGAGGAGAGAGTACAGGGAAGGGAAAGAGAGAGAGAGAGAGACAGAGAGAGGAGAAAAGATGAGAGGAGAGAGTACAGGGAAGGGAAAGAGAGAGAGACAGAGAGAGGAGAAAAGATGAGAGGAGAGAGTACAGGGAAGGGAAAAAGTATAAAAACAAACAGTTAGTGAGCAAGAGTGAGTGAGAAATTGAGTAGGAAGTACAGGATGGGAAGAGAGGGAGTAGGGAGGGAAGCAGTCCGATGGTGGCCGTGTTTCCTGGCTAGTAGCCCGCCCCGTGGGCCACCCTGAGCCACGGCTGGCCTACCTGACTTGTCGATGATGGCGTCGATCTCCTCCACCACATCGAAGTAGGCCTCGTTGTTGGTGTACTTCACCCCCGTGCGACGCCACGGCACCACAGACAGCTGGCCGGTGGGCAGCTGCTCCCCCACGTTGGTGCTGCCTGCCAGACCGCAGAGGAAGCACATCAGCAGGGACGCTCACACGAGTCATGAAGGAGAACTTTGCGAAACCAAAGTGTGTGTGAGTGTGTGGACCAAGAGAGTGTAACCCTGCGGGGGGGGGGGGGGGGGGGGGGGGTGATGGACAGTGAATGTGTTACACCATGAGTGTGTGTGTGTGTGTGTGTGTGTGTGTGTAAAGGCACAGTACCTGTGATGGTGTTGACCACAGTGCGGAGGATGGTTGGAGGCTTGATGAGCTCTTTGAGGATGTTGGACTCGGTGGCTAGCGGGAAGCCATTATCCAGCATCTCCTCCAGCAGCTCATACACCACCACCACATTGTCCTTGATGGCTGCCTCGGTACACACTCCGAAATAGTCCTGAGGAGGGGAACAAAGATGATGAAGAGACGAAGGAGGAACGTTTGTTGTCAGGGTGTGAGTTCAGTGTTATGGAGCATGAGGGTGAACACAGGAACATTGGCGTAAGTGACGGAGGGTGGGTTCGAGGAAGTTTGGAGGATTTGCGCACAAACCTGGAACGTGTCGACCACTCTATGCAGGAACTCGATGACGAAGAGAGGAGGCACCTCGCTCTGAATGACGGCCACAAAGTAGATGCGGTGCCTGAGCACGCTGATGAGGTAGTGGTGGGGAGTGGGGATCACCGGCGGCACGTTCTCGGGCTCGCTGGCGCGCTCTTGCGCTTCGAAGAAATAGTCGCATACGGAGCGACTCACAACGCTCTTCCAGTGCTTCTCCAGGAATATGTCCCCCGAAGAGTTGACGAGGAAGAGACTGTGGATCATTGTTGCTGTAGGCTGAGGCAAGATACAACAGCCTCATTCAGCGAGCCTTAATAAGTCATACGCCGCACTATTTTACTATCAACAGGGCATGATGAGATTTGTTTGAGATTATACTACCTCGTACCTGAGTACGGTGGAAAAAACGGCCATGCACAGTAAAGTGAGGGGGGACATGGGATAAGTGTCATGGAAGTAAGGTGACACCAATTCATTCAGCTTACTCAACATACGGCCAAGCGATCAGGTTCGGCAGAGGTATACTGGTTTTCTAGGTGCACCTTACTACATATATGACGCCAACCTTAGTGAAATACAACTAACTGGTTGCTAGCTAGCGACAGTGAACATTTTTAAAAGGGAAACTGGAGGCCTGCATCAGGACAGTTCTAACCTCCGAGCATCTAACCCCTCCTCCCCTCACACGGTAGTCTTGTGACAGGAGTGGCAAAGCCTCGTCATACATAGATGCAATATCAAAAACGTTCAATGTTGTTATCAATTACGACTATTACTTTATCTAATCGTATCTACTCACCGTGGACTATATGGGAAGTATTTGTCTCGCCTTTTCTCAATGAAAGATTATAGACCGTCGTTTCTTCCCCGTTAGGTGGAGTCAATGATGAGAAACCGACACAGAGCTTAGCCTATCACATGTAATAAAAGCACTGTAATGCCCGCCTCCCCATACCACCCATTGGTACCTGATACGGAAGTATGTGACCACCAGGACGTGATACTTCTCAGTTATTGGACAGCGACCAGTAAACACCAGCCGAATCTTTACATCGATTGGCTCAACGACAAGATCGTGTCTGACATTTTGTGTCAAGGCAAAGTGCGGGGCGAGCATCCGTTTTCATCTTGTGTGGGTACATTTTGCGGATAGCACATCACCTCACAATAGGTTTAATTTCATTATATATATACGATCCACAGTATTTCTGATGTATCGTACGTTGCTGTAGAGATAAACCATGCATATTTACATTATTCATGAGTTTATAGATTGCGCTTATGATTAGAATGACCATTTATAAGTCAAAAAAATATTTAATAAGAAGGTACATTCGGATTTTTTGACCATGGACCATTAATTGAGACAGAAGAGTTTAAAAAAAATTCAATGAAAACATAAATGGCTCAACATAATTTATTTTTGTTTTATGTTAAAATGTACAGAGTTCTTTAAAAGTACTTGCTAAGAAAGAAAAAAAACAAATAAATGTAAATACATACAGGGACAAAGAAGAGCAGAGGCAGCTGGACGCAACCAACCTTCACAGTGCGCCAAGCCCCATTCCTCTCTTTATTTTGAGCTCTCTCTTAGCTTACAACTCACCATGTACAATTACAAAGGATACAAAAAGGGAAGCGATATAAACAGACAGAAATATACTGAGCTCATTTTTACATGCCTCTTAAATGTAAGGAAGTCATCCTATACACACACAGATCAAAACAAAAGAAAAGAACTCTAAGTGACCTTTAGATATCTGTTTTTTCCTTTTGTTTTAAAATAGCATTAATATACTACACAAAGATAGAAAAATCTAGAGATGAGATGGAATGGAGAGGTTAAAGGCATCTTAAATTCACTAAAAGTGAGTGGTAATTTTTTTGTTGTTTTGAATTTCTTAATAATATTACCCAAGTCGAGCTAAAAAATATGTATTGTTTTTTCCTGAAACTGAAGTGAAAAAAATGACAGTACCAATATCAATGTCAGAATTTCCTTTTTATATTATAGAAAAAACATTTTCTCTACAATAGGTTTTCTAAAGTCAAAAAGAGTCAGCTTGTGTCATAAAAGAAAGCTGCCCAGTCTGATAAAATTCAGAGAAAAACTGAAAGAAAAAAGAAATAAAAACAATTTACACAAATAAAATATGAAAAGTCTGGTCTGTAAGAAAAAAAGTTTCCTCCTTTGACTTGAATACTGGAATACAATAGCAACTGGGTTTCCTCTACTCCCAGCATGGTACTGGAACCATTCTGACCACATGCAGGGCACCCTACCTTTTCACCTGCATGTGTGTGTGCGTGTGTGCGTGAGGGCCAGCACAATGCACTGGGTGAGGCATCGACCATCAGTTTGGGGCATGACGGTCAATATCCCAACACCAGTCAATGGAGCGTGCAGGCGCACAAAACAACACCAGTTTAACAGAAAACACCATTCACACAGGATGCCTTGACCTCTCGGGGGGGGTCATTAACACTTAATGAAGTGGGGGGGTCCAGCTTCAAAAAGCTGATATTCCTTAAAGCAGTGAGTATGGTCTCCAGAAATGTCTTTCCGCATGTCCAGTAGACAGTCAATTACGTGGGCTGACGTTTATATAACCTCAGTCTGTGGAGTGTGACTGAACAGCTGAGCGCCGCGATGACCCTCACCTGCCACTAGGGGGAGTCGTCGCGGGACTGTCCAGAGGGAAGTACCAGAATATTTACATAGAAAAAAAAAAGTTTCACAACTGCGCTTTATACTGTGGCCCTGTGATCGGGGGTAAACAATGCTACTTGTTTTATCGTGGACGTACGTGTGTGTGCGCCGTGACCCCCTGACCTCTAGGGTCACCGCGCAGGTTCTGGGTGCTGATACACACCGCTCTACGAGGAAGACAGACTGCGGACCTGTCCTGCTATTTCCTTAAGGCCCAACTTTACTCCTACGCAAGTAACGCCTTGGCTCACCAAGCGGAAACGGAGGTGTGCGTGTGTGTGTACTTGAGAATGTGTGTATGTGTGTGTGTGTTTAAGTGTTATTGGAAAGACTGAATCATCATTCCAGTATGCCACACATATAAAGACCAAAGCATAGATAGTTTGGACTGCACACAAGTATTTTCCACGGTCGTCGAGATGAAAACAAACAACGAAAGTTTCGCAATCATAAGTAAAAAAAAAAAAATCATCTACAATTATAATCATTGTCTCTTTTTTTAAGGTAAGGCTTCCTATGTCAATTAAAAGATTGTGTGCATGGTTGAATATATATTCAGTTAACCATTTCGTTTTTCCTTTATCCGTTGAACATGTCCTCCGAAGTCCGTCCTCAAGTCCCTCCTCCTCCTCTTCCACCTCCTCCTCCTCCTCTTCCTCCCCCCTCACCTGCTGAGCTCTGGGAGGGGGGGGGGGTCAACGCAGTGGAGGAGGCCCTGGCACCACACGTAGCCGGGACAGGGTCTGACCGGAGTGGCAGCTCATCCCAGAGGTCCATGTCCACATACCCCCCCAGTCCTCCCAGCCCCTTCTCCCTTGCACAGCCAGCTCTTGGAGGGGGGCTGGGAAACTAAGTCCAACTGAACGGAACAAAATTAACAACAATTCAAAACAGGAAACCCGGGAAGTCCCTCTTTTTTTCCTCTCTCCCTCAGGCGCCGGTTAGGGCTTTCGGAGAGGGTGAATACAAGTGATAGACAGGACCCAGAGGATCAGTGTGTCGGGTTAGGCCCGTCTGTCTCTCTCTCCCTCTCTCTCTCTCTCCCTCTCTCTCTCTCTCTCTCTCCCCCTCTCTCTGATGTGATCGGGGTGGAGCTCATCTGCTCATGTACGGTGACTGCTTGGGCACGCCGGCGTAGCTGTGGTGCGGGGTGCTCGTGTACATCATGTTGCCGTGGTGATTGGGCTGCATAGGCTGCTGCGGGTACCCCTGGCCTCCCATCATGCCCATCTGCATCTGCATGGGGTACTGGGCCGGCTGGTTCATGTAGGGCGGGTTCCCGTGGTAACCGCTGTTCATCATGGGCTGCGGCATGCGGTAGCCGGCCGACATGGCGTTGAGCGGGTTCATGTTCATGGAGTTGTAGGCGGCTGGCGTGGGCATGAGGTTGGGCATCATGCCGCGCTGCACGGCCAGGGTGCGGGGGGAGCCCTGCATGGCCACGGCCCCGGAGCTGCGCCCGTACAGCTGCTGCTGGTGTGGGGAGGGGGCCAGCTGCTGGGTGGCCTTGGAGCGGATGGCGATGTGGCCCTTCACCGTGGCCATCTGGCCCTGCAGCCGCTGCGTGTGCGGGGGAGGCGCCAGGCTGATGTTGGCGGTGGGCATGTTGCACTGGAGCTGCAGGGAGCCCAGGTTCATGGAGCCAGAGCTGAGGTTGGGGGGCGGGGTCATGGTGGACTGGCCCTGGGGCGGGTGGGGGGAGGGGGCCAGCTGGGCCAGGCCCGGGTTGGACAGGGACACGCTGGTGGCGTAGGAGGTGACGGAGGGGGAGTGGGAGTAGGGCATGGCGTGGGGGTCCATGATGGTGTTGGTGAGCTGCTGGAGCTTGGCCAGGCTGAAGGTGGCCGAGGGCTGGGCGTAGCCCCCGGCGCCAAAGTCCTGGCCCATCCGCTCGTACAGGCTCCGGCCGCCCCCGCCGCCGCCGCCCGCGCTGTCGGGGATCTCCATGATCATGGGCGTGGAGGAGAAGCCGTTGCCCATGCTGCACTGCGACAGGGGCTGCTGCTGTTGCTGCTGGGGCGGGGGAGGGGGGGCCGAGGGCGGGGGCTGGGGGGCCGGGGCCTGCTGGGGAACCTTCTTCTGGGGCTGCTGGCCGGCGCCGGGCGAGCGCTCAATCACGCAGCCCTGCGAGGACTTGATGCCGCAGCCGGGCGCGTTGGCGGACGGGGGAGGGGGCGGTGGGGGCTGCGGGCCGCCGTTGCCCCCCGGCCCGCTGTTCTGGCCCGGGCCCCCTTGCTGGATGTGGCTGCAGCTGCCCATGGACATCTGGGAGGCCACGCCGGGGCCGCTGGGGGAGGTGATGCCGGGGGCGGGCACGAAGGAGCAGCTGCTGGCCTGGGAGGAGGCGGAGGAGGGCGCGGCCGAGCTGGAGGAGGAGGAGGCGACCGACGAGGAAGAGGCCGCCGCCGCCGCCGCCATCCCCCCGCCGTTCCCCCCGCCGTTGCCCCCCCCTCCCATGGTGGAGTCGTAGCTGCTGGGGTTGTCGTAGTTCTCCGTGGTGCTCTCGATGCTGCCCAGGTCGCTGAAGCCGCTGTCCACCACCTGCTGCGAGTGGTCCGACACAGACGGCACGTCCATCATGGGGCTCGTCTCCATGTTCTGCTGGGAGGGGGCCGACAGGGAGCTGGGGTGCTCCGGGGTGATCTGGGTGTAGCCGCCTCCCCCTCCGCCTCCCCCCGCGGGGCCGGGAGTCCCGCCCCGCTGGCCCTGCCCCGGCTCGCCCAGCACCCCGGGAGCGAGGCCCGGGCTGTTGACGGAGCGCACCGACTGGCTGGGTAAGGGCGGCATGGGCGGGTTGGGCAGGGGGCTGCTGTGCTGGGACGCCCCGCACTCCTCCACCAGGGCCAGTGCCTCCTCTTCCGGCTCCCTGTAGCTCTGGAGGGTGCGGCAGGCGGCCAGGGTCTCCTCACAGTCCTGGTAGGCCCCGTGGGCCTCGGCCTCCTCGTCCTGGGCCTCGCCTTGGGTCAGGGACTGGACCGCCTGCATGGTCTCCAGGTCCAGCTCGTTGCTGCTGTGGTGGTGGGGGTGGTGGTGGTGGTGGGGGTGGTGGGCCAGCTCCTCCTTGAAGTCGGGGTGCTGCTGGTGGGGGTGCGGGTGGGGGTGCTGGGGCTCGATCAGCAGGGTGACGGCCTTGTCCTCCGGGATCAGGGGCGGCAGCTCCACGGGCTCCGAGGCCACCGAGATGACCGTGACCGTCTCCACGGCCGCCGCCGCCGCCGCCGACTCCTCCTGCTCCCGCCTCCGCCTCTCGTCCTGCGCCGCCGCCGGCCGGCACTTGGCCTCCGGGGGCTGCTCCTCTGCCTCTTCCTCCTCCTCCTCCTCGTCCTCCTCCCTCTTGCTGACGTAGTCGCGGCCTGCCGCTGCCGCCGCCGCCGCGCTGCCCTGCAGCTCTAAAAAAGCCTCGCCGCCCTGGGGCTCCTCCTTGACGGGCGGCGAGGTGGCGGGCGAGGCCGCCTCCTCCTCCTCCTCGTCGTCCTCCTCATCGTCCTCCGAGTCCTGGCTCCGCCTCTTCTTGTTGCCGCCGACGCCGGCGACGCTCTTGTCCTCCAGGTGGCCGTCGCCCTCGTCGTCGGCGTCGTGGTCGTCGCTGCGCCGGCTCCCCGAGCCCGCCATGGCCGCCATCCTCCTGCCGGCGCCCTCGTCCTCCTCCCTCTCCTCGTCCTCCTCCTCCCTCTCCGCCAGGTCGGGGTCGACCCTGGGAGGGGGGGCCCTGGGCCCGGCGGAGGCGGACAGCAGGGGTCTGGGCGTGGGCCGGCTGGGCTTGTCCTCGCCCCAGCCCATCTCCCGCTCCGCCTCGTCGTCCTCCTCCTCGTCTGGCTCGGACGCCGGGGGGGGCTTGGGGAGGGGCTGGCGGAGGGCGGGGTTCTTGGGCGGCCGCCCCCGCCTCTTGGGGATCTTGGGCTCCACAGGTTTGGGGAGGTAGTCCTCTTCCTCGTCAGAGTCTTTGCGCTTGCTGATGTCGTCCGCGGCCGGCGTCCGGAGGGGCCTCTTGCCGGCCCGGTCGTCCGGGGCCCCGATGGGCTTCTCCCCTCCTCTCTCCTGCTCCAGCCTCTCCGCCTCCTCTTGGGCCCGCTGCAGGTACCAGCTCCGGGGTTTTCGCCCAGGCTTCATCTTGATCTTGGCCGGCTGGGGCTCCCCTGACTGGGCCAGACTCCTGTCCCCTGTCCCCTGGCCGCCGGCGCCGCTGCCTGGATTCGGCCCTGGGCGCTGCTTCCAGTGCATGGGCTTGCGGCTCTTGCCCTTGGGCCAGCCTTTCTTCTTCTTGACGGGAGTGTCTGGGTCCGTCTTGGGGGGGTCCCCAGGGGCCGCTGACAAAGTGGAGGCCGCCTTCAGGACAGGGGTGGTTTCTGAGGGGGACAGACAGACAGACAGACATAAAGAACAGTTAGGCACGGCGTAAACAGAATGCCCAGTTTTGCCCAACAAAACAAAACACTCTCTCACAAGCCCCCCACACGCACACTTCAGCCCTCTCAACTCACCGTCCTCCTCCGACTCCGTGAGGTGGGAGCGGCGGGCTCTCTTGGGCGTGGCTTCCCCGTGTCTCAGGGCGTGGCGGGCGGGCAGGTAGCGGCGGAGGGGGTGGTGCCCCAGCGGGGTCTCCTCCTCCAGCCGGGGCATGGTCCTCTCCTGGTCCGAGTCTGCGAAGGGCTCGTCCAGAACCTCCGTGGTCTCGGAGATGGTCTCCGTGACGACGCTGCTGTGGGGATGGCTGCGTGGGCGCATGCGCCGCTTTCGCAAAGGCTTCTGGGAAGAGAAGGGGGGGGACGAAGACGACACACATTTTAATTATGCACACAAAAAATAAGGAATGTCATCAAACAGATTCATCTCGAACAGGCCTGTAAGTAAACAGGGTGACTGTTTCTCACCTTGCATTTGAGGCCCATGGCGGGCTTGGTGAGGATGGGAGGGGAGCGAGTCCTCCTCTCATCGTCCTCGTCCTCCTCGTCCTCTTCCTCGCTGCTCTCGCTGAAGCAGCTCCGTCTGACGGGCGCGGGGTCGCTGAGCCGGGGAGCCAGGGGCAGCTGGGGGAGGCCGTCCCCCCGGGACTCGTCACTAAGCCTGGGCTTGGGGCCTCGCTTCTTCCGGGGAGGGCGCCCTCTGCTGCGAGGGGGTGGTACTGCGGGGTGCCGGGACATCTCCAGGGAGCGGACGCCCGTGCCGTCGGCCTGCCTGTCAAGGGAGAACAGGGCTGGGGGGCTGCCTGGGGAGGACGTGGTGGTCTTGGCCCCCCCCTCACGTTTGTCCTCCTCGGCCGCCGCCCTCATCTTGGGGGGCCTCCCCCTCTCCCGGGGGCCGTCCTTCACCTTGCCCCAGGGCCAGTTCTTGGGGGGGCGCCCCCGGCCCCTGCGCTCGCCGTTGGCGGGGGGAGGGGGCCGGGGGGCGGGGACGGGCGGGGGGCAGCGGACGGGGGAGGAGGCCGGGGAGCTCTGGCTGGCGGGGAACCCTGGGAAGCACTTCATCTCCTTCTCCGTCTCTTCGCTCACGTGCCAGGACAGAGGGGACAGCTTGTGGCTGGCTTTCACCTGCTCCTGCAAACACAAACGACACGTTCAACACACACACCACCCCCCCGGCACGGACTACAGTAACGACCCTGAAGGGATTCGACAGGAGACGGGCTCGGCCCCCTTCCTCACCTCCTTGCTGTTGCCCTCCTCTCCCTCCTCCTCCTCCTCGTCCTCGTCCTCCTCGCCGTCCGACACCACCGTGTTGGTGACGATGACGGGCGTCCAGCGCAGGCAGTCGGGCACCACCTCTAGCTGCCGTGGCCGCGCCTGCAGGCGGGCCATGTGAGTGGACACCAGCTTCTCCCTCCGCACCATCACCAGCCTACAAGCCGGACAGAGACAGTGAGGGTCGACAAAACGGCGTACATAGCACCGTTTTGAGGCACATCTGTGAGTAAGCCTGAAAGCGAGTGCGTGAGTGTGTGTACGAGTGTGAATGTGTGTGTACGTGTGTGTGTGTCCTCCCTGCCCCCTCCCTCTCTCACCTGTCCCCCCGCTGCTCCAGCATGCCCAGGTGCTCCAGGCTGGTGGTTATGTCCTGAGGACAGATGCCCGTGATCTTGCTGAGGCGGCGGATGGTGAGCTGCCGGTCGCGGACCTCGTGGAGACACTCCAGCACCACGCTGCGCCAGTAGGCCATGTAGGACAGGCGGCCCAGGTCGGACAGGGGCTTCTCAGGGGAGCCCGGCTGTCCCTCCCTCTTAGAGAGGAGGTAGCCTGGAAGTAGGGGGGGGGGGGGGGGGGAGAGAGAGAGAAAAAGAGACAGGGGGTGGGGAATAGAAAGGAAGCACGTGAGAGAGAAAGAGAAGAGAGATGTGGCATGAGTCAAGTGCTTAAGCCCTGCTTTACCCATCTCACACCCTCGTCCAGCTACCGGAGTTAACATTCCTCTATAACCATCTCCAGTTCACACCTCCAGTATTACTACTAGAGGGTCTAATGCCTGCCAGCCAGCGGATCGATCCCATTTCCTCGCCATCCGCCCAGGAACTTAACTACTTAAGCAATAGTGATTAGGAGGCTACGTCTAGTTTAAATCCCACAAGTAGTTCAATTTCTGAGACTGAAAGGGGGCAGGGGGAGGGGACCAGCCTAGGAGTAAGGAGCACTTAGGGGGCAGCAGGGAAGGCAGGGCTAGGGTTAGCAGGGTTAGGGTTAGCAGGGCTAAGGCTATGTTTAGCAGGTGTAGGATTAGCAGGGTTAGCAGGGCTAGCATGGTTAGGGTTGGCAGGGCTAAGGGTTAGCAGGTGTAGGATTAGCAGGGTTAGCAGGGCTAAGGCTATGGTTAGCAGGTGTAGGATTAGCAGGGTTAGCAGGGCTAGCATGGTTAGGGTTGGCAGGGCTAAGGGTTAGCAGGTGTAGGATTAGCAAGGTTAGCACGGTTAGAGTTGGCAGGGTCTTACTGAAGTCGATGAGGAACCTCCCGTAGCCCTGGCGCTGGTACTGAGGCAGGATCATGATACAGGACACGTTGTACTTCTGTTGACAGTGCTTCTCCTGGAGACACACACACGAACACACCCGTGAACACACCCGTGAACACACCCGTGAACACACACATCCCGGCAGGAGAGCCGAGGCATGGAGAGGTACTTGGAGAAAAGGGCTGCGATCACACAGGAGACCGTGTGTGTGTGTGAGAGCTGGTCTCTCTCCTAATTGCTGTGTTTTGGCAGCCAGTGCGCATATTAAGCGGAACACCTGCATGCGTGCACGGCAGTGACAGCTAGCGCCGCACGCATCACTGCACTCATATCCGCATTCTGGAAGATTCTGAGCAACAAAAATAGCTCTGACAGACAGACAAACACAGGAGGTAACCAAGTCAACACGTCGGCTTTTCATTCTCTTTTTTTGACGTGAAAAAACAGAACGAAGATCTGACAGGAGACACCTCCTGGGGGGGGTGAGGTTTGACCCTGCCGGCTCGCCGTACCTTGGAGAAGTAGCCGACCAGGTGGCAGCCCTTGCTGTCGTTCTGGGTGAGCACGTAGAACAGGAAGGGCTCCACGTCGTAGTACAGCGTCTTGTGGTCCAGGAACAGCTTGGCCAGTAGGCAGAGGTTCTGACAGTAGATGGTACTGATGTTCCCGTCCACCTGGGGAGGAAACGCAGCACGACACAGAGGTGAGTCCAGCTGCATCGAGCACAGCCTGCATCAAGCACAGCCTGCATCTGCCCAGCTTCACCCCCAGCCCACTTCACCCCCCCCCCCCACCATAAGCCCTCCCCACACCAGCCCCCACCATAAGCCCTCTCCACACCAGCCCCCACCATAAGCCCTCTCCACACCAGCCCCCACCATAAGCCCTCTCCACACCAGCCCCCCCCCCCCCCCCCCCCCCAGCCCCCCCACACACACACACCACCAGCCCCCCCCCCCCCCAGCCCCCACCATAAGCCCCCCCCCACCCGCCTGGTTTCAACACTTGGTTTCTAGCGTGACTCGGCCAGTGTGGCGCTCTGACACAGACACTCGTGGGATGAGGGAAGGCAGGCTGCTCTAAAAGACTCAGACAATACAGACACTACAGGTCTCCACCTCGCTCTGTTACATGAGAGAGATGGAGAGCGGGAGGGAGAGAGAGAGACGAGACAGGGAAATGGAAAGAGAGAGATGGAGACAGAGAAGAAAAAAGGAGGGAGATAAAGAGGTGGGGGGGTGGAAAGTTTGGCAGTGGGCCAGACATCCCAGCTATTCTCCTGGAGAGCAGAGTGAGGACAGGCTGCAGACACAGTGAAATAGGAGCTGCAGATGCCATCCAGTCTGTCCCACACACACACACACACACACTTCTCAGAGCTGCGGGCCAGTGCCCTTCAGCAGGTACTAGCTTCTAAACACTTGGAAGACTATTTCAGGCAGGGGTATAGCTCAGTGGAAGAGCATGACTATAGATCAAGGAGATTGCAGGTTTAATTCCCCCCGGTATGCTACTCCTTGTGTGAGCCTGCTAAGTGAACGCGTTGTGGTTCTGAAGGGAGGAGTTGCCTTCATACTGGCTCCAGAGGACATAAACAGGAAGTATTCGACAAGACAGTGACACCAAACAGGAAGTGGCTTGGAGAGGAAGTGGACGGGGAAGAGTGGTTTGTGGCACGGTGGCCTCTCTTCCTTTTCACACTCCCTTTGTCACTCTCTCTCTCAAACACACACACACTTTCTCTCTCTCTCGCTCTCTCACCCTCCCCTCCTCCCTTCCGTCCTCTCCTACCTCGAACACAGAGACGTTGTCCTTCCGGTAGATCTCATTGGCTGGCGGGTGGAACCAGCTGCACTTGCGCATGTGCTGGTAGAGGATGCTGCGGCTCTTCATGTAGCGCAGACAGAACTCACACAGGTAGAGTTTAGGCAGCCTGTGGGGGTGGAGGGGAGAGAGACAGTGAGAGAGAGACACAGAGAGAGAGAGAGAGAGAGAGAGAGAGAGAGAGAGAGAGAGAGAGAGACACACACAGAGAGTGTGAGACAGAGATAGAGAGAGAGACAAAGAGAGACACACACAGAGAGAGACACAGACACAGAGAGAGAGAGAGACACAGAGAGAAACACAAGCCTGCTCTCTCCCTGTGGTGGAGTGTGTGTGTGTGTGTGTGTGTGTGTGTGTGTGTGTGTGTGTGTGTGTGTGTGTGTGTGTGTGTGTGTGTGTGTGTGTGTGTGTGTGTACCTGCTGTACTCTTGGGGGTACGGAGATGAGTACCACGTCTGGATCTCAAACTTCCCAAACTCTATGACTGACGGACAGCGCATCTGAGGGTCTGGAGGGCCCGTCACTCCCACTTTCTGTTAGGGGGGAGGGGAAAGGGAGGGAGAGGGAGAGAGGGGGAGACAGACAAATATGAGAGGGGGTTGTCAGGTTTAAGATCTAAGGCCAAGTCCAGGCTTTCTACAGTGGATTAAGATGCTACAGGGCAGACAGACAGATTACACACCAAGGATTACTGGCCCCTGCTTAACCCAGCCTACCAGCTCCCACAGAGCATCACACGCCACCACACACACACACACACACACACAACCAGACACACACAAACAGAGAGGATTACTAGTAGTACGGTGGTCTGTTTTGAGTTTAAACTCGCAGCATCTGCCACAAGGCTCTTAACACGCATAGCATGCTAACCCTAACACACACACACACACATAGCATGCTAACCCTAACACACACACACACACACACACATAGCATGCTAACCCTAACACACACACACACTTCGCACAAACTTTTACCCTTAAACTCTTTCAACACTGAAAATACCAATGAATGTCTTTCTTTAAATTCTCTGGATGGCTCCCGAGCCATCTCCCTCCCTCCCTACCTGTAGAGACACCTCCCTCCCTACCTGTAGAGACACCTCCCTCCCTCCCTACCTGTAGAGACACCTCCCTCCCTCCCTACCTGTAGAGACACCTCCCTCCCTCCCTACCTGTAGAGCCCCCTCCCTCCCTACCTGTAGAGACACCTCCCTCCCTCCCTACCTGTAGAGACACCTCCCTCCCTCCCTCCCTACCTGTAGAGCCCCCTCCCTCCCTACCTGTAGAGACACCTCCCTCCTTCCCTACCTGTAGAGACACCTCCCTCCCTCCCTCTCTACCTGTAGAGACACCTCCCTCCCTCCCTACCTGTAGAGACACCTCCCTCCCTACCTGTAGAGACACCTCCCTCCCTCCCTACCTGTAGAGACACCTCCCTCCCTCCCTCTCTACCTGTAGAGACACCTCCCTCCCTCCCTACCTGTAGAGACACCTCCCTCCCTCCCTCTCTACCTGTAGAGACACCTCCCTCCCTCCCTCCCTACCTGTAGAGACACCTCCCTCCCTACCTGTAGAGACACCTCCCTCCCTCCCTACCTGTAGAGCCCCCTCCCTCCCTACCTGTAGAGACACCTCCCTCCTTCCCTACCTGTAGAGACACCTCCCTCCCTCCCTCCCTACCTGTAGAGCCAGCTCCTGGATGTGCCTGAACAGCTCAATGTCCTTCTCCGTCAGGTTCTCGTGGCCCGGGAGCTTGTCCTCATCCTCGCGCCAGTCGCTCCCCTCCTGATTGTCTGTGGGGGACACAGTTGCTCCGTTAGAGGGACACTTCTACTCAGGTTCTAGACAAGTTCTACACAGGTTCTAGACAAGTTCTACACAGGTTCTAGACAAGTTCTACTCAGGTTCTAGACAAGTTCCACTCAGGTTTTACTCAGGTTCTAGAAAAGTTCTACTCAGGTTCTAGACAAGTTCTACTCAGGTTCTAGTCAGCTGCTAGACGGGTCTGACCTGGTCCGGGCTCTGTCTCTCCCCCTCCCTGCTCACCTAGCCTGTCGTCTCCGCCCTCCTTGCGGAGGGCCTTCTTGCGAATGCGGTACTGCTGGGAGTAGTCCACCACCTCCTGCCGCGCCTTGCGGCCCTCGGGGGACGGCGTGAAGAACTTGGTGAGGGCGTCAATGAGGCCCTTGGTCTTCTTGTTGAAGCGCAGGCTGCCGCTCTCCGCGTCGTCCTCGCGCAGCGAGAACAGCAGCCGGTCGTCGCCGGGGTAACCCTCGCAGGAGGAGCTGGAGGACGAGTGGGGGGACGAGGAGCCCTGCGAGCGCCGGTCTGAGCCGCCGGCCCCGCGCCGCCGCCGGCCTCGCCCGCCCGGCCCGCGCAGCTTCTTGAACGGCCGCCCCGGTCTGAGACAGAGACAGAGACAGAGACAGAGACAGAGAGAGAGAGAGAGAGAGAGAGAGAGAGAGAGAGAGAGAGAGAGAGAGAGAGAGAGAGACAGGCAGACAAGGCGGGATAGAGGACAGAGGGATTACAGGACTGATCAGAATAGCAGGATGACGCCGTCTACAGGGATGGGGAGCAGCGTCTCATCTCTCTGGGCTCCCGTTTGTCTGGTGTCCCTCCTCCCCCACCACAACCACCACCCAGGCACCACGCTATCTCCCCTCTGCAGGGATTCTGCTGCTGCAGATAAGTGAACTTGTCTGGAAGGAAGAAGCTGGGGCTCCGCTAGTCAGGAACAAGACCAGCGCTGGCAGACAGGACCGTCAGTGAGCCAGGGGAGGGTGGGTTTACCGGGTCACCTTGAGGTCACTGTGAGGGGAGGTGGGGGGGTTACCTGTTCTTGGGGCGTCCCAGCGGCGCGTTGTAGCGCCGCTTGATTTGTGCTGCTTTCTCGTGTAAGAGCTTCCTGCCCTTTTTCCTGGGCTGGCAGATCTGGCAGATCCACATGCCTGGGGGAGGGGGAGAGAGAGAGAGGGGGGGGGGGGGTCAGTAAGGAAAACTCTTCATCTAGACAAGCACCAGGCCAGCTAGCTTACTCCTCCGCCAGGAGAGTAGGACACTGGCTTATGATGTGGATGTGTATTACAGTTAAATGGGAACAGTTACGGGGTGTGTGTGTGTGTGTGTGTGTGTGTGTGTGTGTGTGTGTGTGTGTGTGTGTGTGTGTGTGCGTGAGAGAGAGAGAGAGAGCACGGGGGGTGGGGGATCTTTACCTTTTGGCATCCGCATCAGAGGGGGGTCACAACATTCCATGTGGAAGCCTCGGTCACAGGAATCACAAAACAACATGTTCTCCTGTACAGGGCCAACACACACCACAGCAGATATTCAGTCTCTCCCCCCGGCATGTGTTTACATAGCTGACATCTCAACCATTTGCTGGTTCCCTTTCCACCCTGTACGTATTGCAGCTCACACTGGCATCCTCCCAGGGCTTACTGGCACACACAGACAAGCCTGGTCTAACACACACACACACACACGCACACACAAATATGAACACTCACCGCATTTTTGCCCTGATCCTGACAGTTACTGCAGGTCTTACATTCGATGCACTGCCACCACAGAGCCTTGACTCGCACCGTGAGCTCTGGGGAGAACTTGAGACATGACGGGTGGCCTAGGGACACAGACACACATGTCAATGTCACACACACACTATCTCCCTCTCTCAATACACAGTCAGATGCAAGGGGCAGAGGCCTCGTCGTAGCAAAAAAATTTTTTTTAAAGTGTCATTCAAGATCTAGAGCTGAAACCCTTTCAGAACTCTGTCGGTGGAGTGAGGATTTCGACATCTCTGAAGCTGACAACCGTACAGACTCTGATTTATGCTCTTTTTCAGTTTGGCAGTTCAAACCCCGAAAAGGCATTGTCCTTCTCTGCAGCTTACCACTGTGATAATAAGTCAGAAAGAGCACTTAGGAGTTAATAGTGGCGTTCAGGTGAAGTGCTTTAGTAGTAGTACCAGTCAATCAGCCAGCTAGCCAGTCAGTCAGTCAGCCAATCAATCAGTCAGCTAGTCAGTCAGTCAGCCAATCAGTCAGTCAGGAGTTCACTCACCACTGTTGCCACAGTCTGCGCAGGAGATCAGCTCCTCTGGCTTCTTGTCGCGGTTCTGCTCCTTAGTACCCAGACAGAAGCTGCAGATAGGGATGGGCTCTGCCACGGGCTGGAGAGAGACAGAGAGAGAGAGGAGACAGAGAGAGAGAGAGACAGAGAGAGAGAGGGAGAGAGAGAGGAGACAGAGAGAGGAGACAGAGGAGAGGGAGATAGAGAGAGGGAGAGAGACAGAGAGACGTGAGAGAGAAAGAATACGTGAGAGAAAGAGAGTCAGGGAGAAGGAGAGGAAGGCAGAGGCAGAGAGAGAGAGAGAGATGAGAGACAGAAGCGACAGAGAAAGGGAGAGAGAAGGCAGAGTCACTTAAACAGCTCCATTGTACACAGACAGAAACAGCTAGGCAACAAAGCAACGTTGTGAGTCTCACAGTCGGATCAGTGTCAGCGCTTCATCAACGAGACGCAACCATCCTGCCCAGACCACACACACACACACACACAAACAGGGATTGGGAGGGGAGTGTGTATGGAGACAAAACATTTGTTTTAATAGCTATGGCATCAAAACAAGAGGGGGGGGGAGGGAGTATAGTACATCACAAGCAGGAGGCACAGGTCTCAGGAGGTGTGCATGATGGGGGAGGGAGGGGTGCAGATGAACTGCTCCCCCAGCTGCTCTGTGCTGGAGCCCAGTGTTGTGTTCTCAGAGCGCCACTTAAAGGCCCTGTTTTGATGCTTATTCTCTAGCACGCCACCTGACATTCAGTTCTGGGGCACCATAAATCTTTCAGCACGGGCAGGTTGCGAGGAGGAGGAGGAGAGGGAGAGCAAGGAGAGGGAGAGCGAGGAGGAGGGGAACCAGGCACCCAGTACCCATCTCTGAGATGCAGACACACAACTACACTGGCAGGTACAGCCCCCCCCACACACACACACAGGATGAGAAACATAAGGTTTATTTTCCTTCACTCTCTTTGTAGCCTGGGAGAGGAGGGGCTGGAGGGGAGTAGAGACAGCTGGGGTTGGAGGTGGGTGGGGGCAGGGGGCCAGAGATGGGGCTGGATGTGGGTGGGGGCAGGGGGCCAGAGATGGGGCTGGAGGTGGGTGGGGGCAGGGGGCCAGAGATGGGGCCGACGGTAGGGGGCTGGAGCAGGGGGCTGGAGCAAGGGTAGGAGGGGCTAGAGTTAGGATAGGGGGCTGGAGATGAGGTAAGGAACTGGAGCTAGGGTAGGGGGCTAGAGTAGGGGGCTGGAGATGGGGTAAGGGGCTAGAGTAGGGGGCTGGAGATGGGGTAGGGGGCTAGAGTAGGGGGCTGGAGATGGGGTAAGGGGCTAGAGTAGGGGGCTGGAGATGGGGTAGGGGGCTAGAGTAGGGGGCTGGAGATGGGGTAAGGGGCTAGAGTAGGGGGCTGGAGATGGGGTAAGGGGCTAGAGTAGGGGGCTGGAGATGGGGTAAGGGGCTAGAGTAGGGGGCTGGAGATGGAGTAGAGGGCTAGAGTAGGGGGCTGGAGATGGGGTAAGGGGCTAGAGTAGGGGGCTGGAGATGGGGTAAGGGGCTAGAGTAGGGGGCTGGAGATGGAGTAGAGGGCTAGAGTAGGGGGCTGGAGATGGAGTAGAGGGCTAGAGTAGGGGGCTGGAGATGGGGTAAGGGGCTAGAGTAGGGGGCTGGAGATGGGGTAGAGGGCTAGAGTAGGGGGCTGGAGATGGAGTAGAGGGCTAGAGTAGGGGGCTGGAGATGGAGTAGAGGGCTAGAGTAGGGGGCTGGAGATGGGGTAAGGAGCTGGAGCTAGGGCAAGTGCAGAGACATTCCTGGCTGGCTGCACATAGCTGTGGAGAGGGAGCAGGTTCAGGCAGAGAAGAGACAGGGAGAGGAGCGTGATTTATTGGGTTCATTTCCCTCTGACTCAGGCTCCCTCTCCACACAGGGACACTTCACACAACAGGGAGAGAGGGAGAGGGAGAGGGAGAGGGAGAGAGAGAGAGAGAAGGTTGGAGGGAGAGTAAGAGAACGAGAGAAAGAGATAAATAGAAAGAGAAAGGGAGGGAGAGGTGGTGGGGGGTGGAGGGGGGGCAGCCCTTTGTGCGGCCTTCTCTGTGACCACCTCAATCATTCCTGCCAGTTAACCCTCTCCCTGCTGGAGAAGAGGTCTGGGTCTGTTAGCTCCTCTCTCCATCAGTCCTGCTCACACATACACACACACACACACACACACAAACACGCACGTAACTGCAGGTGTCTCCATGAGAACAGGAGATGTGAGAGAACAATGTACGTACATGGAGGATGGAGGGGATGTAACACCGAGATGTAAGTATAGCTCAGGGGTAGAGCAAGGGGATGGGTATAGCTCAGGGGTAGAGCAAGGGGATGGGTATAGCTCAGGGGTAGAGCAAGGGGATGGGTATAGCTCAGGGGTAGAGCAAGGGGATGGGTATAGCTCAGGGGTAGAGCAAGGGGATGGGTATAGCTCAGGGGTAGAGCGCGGTCAAATTCCACAGGTCCGCAAGGTCGCAGGTTCAAATCCCACTCTGGATCGCAACCTTGGCCAAAAGCGTGGCCCTGCTGTCACCACACCATGCTACACTGCTACACCACGAGCACACCACATTTCCTCCCGATGCCTCGCGAGGCTCCAGAGCCGTGATCCACCACAGGGCGGGCTCAGAGCCACGCAGAGAGGAACGTTCTTCCAGAAGGTTCCCACAGCCGGGAGCTGGGGGTTACGGCCGGTACTTGACTCGCAGGTCTATTTTAAGGCTGGGAGCTGACCCTGTTTCTCGTTGAGCGAGCGTGAGGGGGAGAGCGAGGGCCGGGACTGACACGCCTCGCGTCAACAAGCACATCTATCTGCCAGACCGGAACCATGACCGCACCGCGGCCCAAACACACCACTGCCGAGTGGACAGTAACTACCAAGTGACAACGTGGTTGTCTAGAAGTGCCCATTTTCACATTTCAAATGACTATGGCAAGAACAAGAAGGTCCAAAGTTCAAGGCATAATGTCAAGACAAAGTAGTGTGTCCCAATGGTATGCATACTGCATGCAACAGTATGCACTTTGGAGCTCCAGTACATTCTAACAGGCTGTGAGGCCCAGGTAACTGGTCTGGCCTTGCTGTGAGGCCCAGGTAACTGGTCTGGCCTTGCTGTGGGACCCAGGTAACTGGTCTGGCCTTGCTGTGGGACCCAGGTAACTGGTCTGGCCTTGCTGTGGGACCCAGGTAACTGGTCTGGCCTTGCTGTGAGGCCCAGGTAACTGGTCTGGCCTTGCTGTGAGGCCCAGGTAACTGGTCTGGCCTTGCTGTGAGGCCCAGGTAACTGGTCTGGACTTGCCTGCTCGTCTTTCAGCACAAAGAAAAGGACCGGCGACACAGGAGAGGAGATCACGATAGAGGGAACAATGAAAGGAGAGGACGAAAGGATGAAGGGTGGGGAGGGAGGGAGGTAGCAGAGTAGGATGAGAGGGAAGGAGGCGGGTGGGGGTGGGCAGCCCTATCGTCCTTGTCTCGTCTCAAGTCAAGGTTCTCATTAACATGTGAGGCCCATCTACACCCCCCGCACACCCAGGACCTCATTGATCAATGTTACAGGATCGGTGACACACACGCACACACACACACACACACACGCCTCCTCACAAACAAACACAGACAACATAACACCACACGCTCTCACACAAGACAAGTACACACACTCACAAGACAAGTACACACCCACACAAATACACACCCACAGTGAGAGACCAGGCCAAAGCAGGAAGCAGGGTTGGTGTAGCTGTGTGTGTGTGTGTGTGTGTGTGTGTGTGTGTGTGTGTGTGTGTGTGTGTGTGTGTGTGTGTGTGTGTGTGTGTGTGTGTGTGTGTGTGTGTGTGTGTGTGAGAAAGCGACCTGCGTGTGTGATTTCCCCAGTCGTTACGAAATGCTCACCAACATGGTGACGAACAGGAAGTGGCAATATGACACTGCAGCTGCTTACATGATAAACATGACTGGAGCGATGCAGCACTCTGAGACACACACACACACACACACACACACACACACACACAAGATCCAGTCCCCCAGCCCAGTTCCCTAGCCTCAGTACCAGTATATCCAGCACAAGCTAAAATGCAGCATCCACGGGCTACAGTAGCATCACTTGCCACAAACCTATTAGTGTTGACTTAGACACAATAAACTGGTTTTGTCAGGTCTATGGGCTGATCCACTGGCTCACATACCGAAGATGTCTGAGACGTCGAATCGTGAACTCTACCACGCTGAACACCCCTCATCTCTGCTGCAGAAATGGCTCAGTCCACAAGCACATATCCGTGGCCCAGTAACAAGGAGCTGGTTTGATCCACCTGCTGTCATGGGTGAGGTATCCCATGACCCCCCAGGGGAGGGCTTAATGACCCACGCTCCCAGCCCTCCGGTTGCACCATTTGACCCTCAGCATCTCGAAGGCCATTGGTCGCACGACCACGCCCCCCCTGCAGCCAATCAGGGACGAAGTAGTACCGCGGTTGAGGGTGTGGGGGGTAACATTATCAATAACTAACGCCGGCTATTCTTTGTTTCTGCTCTGGCTGTCACTGGTACCTTGTGAGAAGCGCAACCACTATCCCAGTCTGGTAAATACAGACCGGTCCTTGACTGGAACCACCAGAGCACTGTCGGAACGGTGCGCTTCTGATCCTTGACTTTCTGCTGTACTTTCAACATGCGCTGTTCGCACCTGGCCTTGGATGAAAGCCTCTTGTTAAATGACCACCGCGTCATCTAAACTCCCAACAGGGGAAGAGAAGAGAAGTCTCCGTTAGAAGACGTCGACTCCTCTCCAACTTTGGGACGACGAGAGCTGTACAAGTCTGAAAAGGGAGGAAAAGGGGACCGCGAGTGATCCCCCCTGTTGACCCCGCAAGTCATCTAACAGGTCCAAACACACACCCCCACACAACCTCAGGGTTAGGGGCTGGTGTGAGGACGGGGGGGGGACCACAGCGCCCCTCCCGCTCCACATTCACACGTCCCCTGTGACTGGGCACATCAGCCGGAGACCTGGAGCTCACCCCGGGTCCAGCTGTTTGAGACGGGGGCAGGCAGAGGAGCATCATCCCTCTCTCTCTCCCTCCCGACGGCAGACCAGACGACACACACACAAACAAACACACGCACACAAAGTCAGGCCCATCCCACCTAATGGCCATCACCACACACGACTAACGGGTGCTTAGGGAAGCAATGAGGTTTGCCATCTATATATCCATGACCTCCCCCTGACTCCTCTCCCCCCTCCGCCCCCCCAACATGGCCTGGCAATGACCCCCTATTAGAAAGGGGGGAGGGGGGCTGGGTGAGGGTGAGGGAGCGGGATATCTGTCTGAATGGAGCAAAGTGTGTGTGTGTGTGTGTGTGGGTGTAGAGGTACAGTCGTTTGGGTGTGGAGTACACAAATCTCTGCATGATGGGGTCAAAGCTGGTGCTTAGCCATTTGTTTAGACTTCTCCCCTGCTCTCCCCTGCTTGTGCTTTTCATCTCCTTCTCTCCCTCTCCCTCTCCCTCTCCCTCTCCCTCTCCCTCTCCCTCTCCCTCTCCCTCTCTCTCTCTCTCTCTCTCTCTCTCTCTCCCTCTCTCCATCTCTCCATCTCTCCATCTCTCTCCCCCCCCCCATCTCCCTCTCTCCATCTCTCTCTCCCCCCCTTTAATAACAAAATCCAGCAATCACGCCGGAAATATGACCCTGATGAGCTGAGGGAGACGCCGCCCCACACACACACGCCACCACGCACACACACAGACACACACATGCAAAGACACACACGGGTAAACAGACACACACACACCAGACAGAAACACACACGTCTCCAAACAGACATACGCAGCTAAACTTTGAGACCTTGTGGATATTTGCTGCCTTTTACCTCTCCAGTTCCAGAACCTTCTCCGCTTCCAATCCAGCAGCTCAACGCATGCATGCGGCCCAGACACAGAGCCTGCCGTAAGAAGGTCTGACTCCTCGCTCCTTAAAGCCAGCTCAGTCTGCCAGGGATGACCGTCTTAAGTGAGGGCCATCTGGGCCAACCGGGTCAGTGTGTGAGATGGCCATGTGACTCCTGGCTGCTCTCTCCACTCGCGCCGCTGCTAATCCTCCCGTGTGCGAGTGAGCGGGTGTGCGAGTGAGCGAGTGTGCGAGTGAGCGAGTGTGTGGTGTTAACGTACACATGGTTGCATGCGTGCGTGCGTGCATTCGTGTTCTTATATGTGCAAGCGCGTATGCGCAGGCTTGTGATTGCGCCTGTGTGGTTATGTGCACGTACTTGCGTGTGTGTACTGGTGAGAGAGTGTGTGTGCGTGTGTATGCGTGTAAACCTCAGAGAAGTTCCTTGTAAGGAGCCCGCAGCAGTGATCCACACAGCCTAGTCCAAACACAGGTTGGCCGCAGGGAATAACCCAACTAACTCTGACCCTTTCACATCACATAACCATCTGACGACCCTGATCTGGTGTAGTGTGTGTGGGTGTTTGTGGGTGTCACACGACCGCCTTCATGTCTTAGTTAGATTCACCGATACAAGCATGCCTTTATGCAGGAAACGTGTGGTACGAGTTTGCGTGTTAAGAGTTTGCATGTTTACATGCGTTTGTTTTTGGGTCTGTAAGTGTATGTGTGTGAGACGGTGTAAGTATACGTGTGTGTATCTGTGGCTATGTGTGTGTATGTGTGTGTGTGTGTGTATGTGTGTGTGTGTGTGTGTGTGTATGTGTGTGTGTGTGTGTGTGTGTGTGTGTGGCCCTGCCCCTGGGTAGGAGAGGTTAGTGCCCGGCTGCTGTCTATCAGGTTACACCAGTGGGTGTGTTCCCTGGCTCCTGTCGCCTGCATGTCTGCTGCTCTTCCTCTCTCTCTCTCCCTCTCTCCCTCTCTCCCTCTCTCCCTCCCTCCCTCCCTCCCTCTCCCTTTCCCTCCCTCTCCCTTTCCCTCCCTCTCTCTTTCCCTCTCCCTCCAAGCCTCTCTTTCTTCCTTTCCTTTCCTTTCCTTCCCTCTCTCTCTCTCCCCCTCGCTGGCTGCAGTTGCTTGGAGCACAGGATGATCTGGCCTCTTCCTCTGGCACCAGCGCCGCTCTAAACCCCCTCCCTCCCTCCCTCTTCCTTCCTTCCTCCATCTCTCTCCATCTCTCTCTCTCTCTTCCTCCCATCTCCTGACAGCTCCTGACAGGGAGCAGCCCTGCAGCTGGCCGCCAGTCCCGGCAGGACGCTCGAGTCCACGTGACTCATCTCCACCCTCCTCTCTCCGCTCCTCTCCTCTAGCCTGCCCTGTCCTCTCTTCTCCACCCTCCTCTCCCCCTTCAACACCCCCTCCTCCCCTCCCTCCCCTCCCCTCCCCTCACTCTTGTCCAGCCTCCTCTCCTCTCTGTGTGCTGGAGAGCCCTGGCAGCGACCCACCAGCCGGGCTCAGCCCCACTCCGAGCCCTCCTGGCCCTCACCGCCACTACACCCGGCCCCCACAGCAGGGCCCACGACACACACACACACACACTCCAGCAGCGCTCCGTGCCAACTGACACACACACACCTTACTTAAGTCACACCCAGACACGGGAGCTATGCTTGTCCTGCCCCCCCCCCCCCCTGCGGTGCCCCACTGACATGCCCTGACAGGGGTCAGGGCATGTCAGTGGCGTGGGATGAGACCTGCATGTCTATCGGAGGCTCCCTGCTCACCCCAACCACCACCCTGTTCAACACAGCCTGCCTGGCCGCGTGTACTGGCTTTAACCACACAAAGACACGCACCACGCGCGCACACATTTGTATCAGCTTACATTCACCCAACACAAGTCACACACTGGGTCTGGCTTGAATCCGTTAACACACGCTCTTTGAAAGCAACACCCCAAGTCAGCACGTGTATGGATTCTTTGGCCAGCCTAAGAATGCGAGGTCGCTCGTTCACAAGGAAAACACAGGGTCGTACGCAGGGTCGTACGTGGTCGTACACCACCTCAGGCTGGAGTGGGACGAGGTCCCAAACTGGTTGTGTGTAGAAACAATTACCTGCTCACCAGCACATAGGCTGTGTGCACATGCGCAGGTTGGTGGCTGTGGCCAATACAGTGTGTAAGCATTATGATGTGTGTGTGTGTGTGTGTGCAAGTGTCCCAGGCTTACCCTGTCCTTCTCGTGGGGCAGCAGGCGTACGGGCGGCAGGCTCTCGAGCGCCACGGTGCCCGTGCCGTCGTGGGACGTGGAGCTGCGGCTGACGATGCGGAACAGCGGGCCCTGCTTGGTCACCCGCCCGTGGGCCACGGCCCTCTTCAGGGCCACCCGCAGCTGCTGGTGGAACAGGCCCGGCCCCATGGAGCCGCTGCCCGACAGGTAGGCGGCCACGTCCGCCTGGCATTTGAGGAAGCGCTCCACGCTCTTCAGGGTGGAGCCGCCCGTCTCGTGGAGCCCCTCCAGGGAACGCTTGATGAGCTTGTTCCAGTCCAGGCCCGGCTTCTTGCCGTGGTGGTGGTGGTGGTGGTGGCTGGAGCCGCCGCCGCTACCTCCTCCTCCGCCTCCGCCTCCGCCACCGCCGCCTCCTCCGCCACCGCCTCCTCCTCCTCCGCCTCCTCCCCCAGAGGAGCTGCCTCCGCGGGGCTTGGGGAAGGCCAGGCGGCCGGGGTTCTCGGGGTCCTTGTAGGAGTTGAGGCCCTTGTTGGAGACCTTGAGGATGGTGCCATCCTTGACGCTGAGCTCCAGCTGCTCCAGCACCGTCTTGCGGTCCAGCCCGTGGGACATGGACACGGCGTTGCAGATGCGCTCCTCCGACGGCCGCTGCTTCTGCTTCTTCACCTTCTTGATGGCCTCCAGGAGCCAGGTGGTGTACGTGGGGTTGGCTAGCTTCACCATGGCGACCGGCCCGGCGTGGGGGGGGGGGGGCCCGCGGGGGCCCGACCCGCGACTGGGACGCCCCTGTGCGAAACGCCGACGCCCCTTCCGGGGGGGGGGGGGGGCGTACGGAAAAGGAAAAAGGAAGGGTCCCGGGCCCGCGCTCTGACGCGCTGCCTCCTCCTCCTCCCCCTCTCGTTCTCCTCCTCCGACCCTGCGCCGGGGGACTAGCCTTTGTCACGGGGGCCGCGCGGGGAGTCCCTCGGAGCCTGAGCACGAGCAGCACGGTAAGGAGCAGATCACCATAGCATAGACCCCCCCTGTCAACCCCCCCCCCGCCCGGTGAAACCTGGCCCGACCCGCTACCCTTCTCCTGGCAGGGTGACGCGGCCCGAGGAAGCGCAGCGAAGGGCGGAGTCGCGGGTCGGCCTAAACCCTGAGCGCAGAACTTCTCCGTCCCACCGCAGGGGATCCTCGCCGGCAAACACCCGAGTGTCTCCCTCAACCGTTGCAAAAAATGGACAAACAAACTCGTTGGGTCGGTCCGTTATCGGCGGGAAACATAAAGCTCTCAGCGAGTTGAATCGGAGCCGACCATGGTCGTGTCAGAAAGCAAGTCGTTTGGCGCTGATTATGGAGGGAAACGGTGGGTTATCGAAGCAAACTGAAGGGCGACGTGGGGGGGGGGGGGGAACCTCCAGGCGTGCGTTCTCCTCCTTCCTCCTCCTCCTCTCCCCTCAGGTCTCCTCCTATTCCAGAAGTATCCCTCTTTTCACGTCTGGACTGGAACAGATATCTCACCCCAGAGAGCAGCGTAGACGGATCACCTTCACGCTACTTCAGCAACTAATGTAGCCTGCAGACACAAAGGACACACACACCAGGGTCAGAAACAAGAGGGACAGGGTCTGGGTCACACTTCCGTACAACTTAAGAGAAAACATGGACACATGAAGGCTCAGGTAACACATCCGCTGTGTCGTGAACGACTGTAAATATTTGCTCCGTGTTGGTGTCTGGGGTGAGTGACCAAATTCTCCACAAATTCAAACACGCACATAAACAAACCCCAGGTCCCAAAAGCAGCTGGCGAACGAGCAAATCCTTTCCAACAAGACACGCCATGAAAGCCTTCAGTCTTGTCTATTACTTAGGTTAATCATACCTGACAGTCATACCTCGCATGATACCAACTACTTTTGAAGATGAATGTACGAAATCCTATACTATTAAATTGGCATAGGTCTCAAAATCAAATTAATCCAACCACTAATATCAAGTTCAAACTGTGCTTTCAGGTCAATTGACAAACTCTGGACCTGACCGAATTCTTAAAATATTCAAGACCACTAATAGTAATATATGTTAGCTGTCTACAGTAAGTGGCAATGACACCATCTCTGTTTACTGTGTTGGAACAGACAGACTTGTCCAAAGTTTAAAATTGTCTGCAAGAATTATACCCCTATATTGTAGCTACAAACTACACTTTATACTATGTTGCAGCGAGGCAGAAATAGCACTAGCTAACTAATCTAATACATTTTCAGATACAGTAATTATACCTTAGGCCAACATTAGGCAATGCTGTACAGCAGTTAGCTAGACTGAACTAGTTAGCTAGCAAGCTCGTTAGTAGGCTAACGTACTTAAAAACATTCTTAAGTATTTCTTTGAATTGTTCAACTATTCTAATATTGTTATATGATAAACTGGCCGTAACAACATGCTAACTGGTTAGTTTTGTTAACGCTACTGTAGCTAACTAACAATCACTGCAACTACAATCCCTCGCTTTTTTCCCCAGCCTCACTATCTGTTTACTCAATGATAGGATGGGCAATTACCTGGCAACTAATATTCCCGCTGAGTGCTGTTGTTTACCAATTGGCTAGCCAGTAAGTGAGTAACACTACGAAGTATCCAAATAGATCCCAAACATCAACAACGTGTGGCTGAAAGGAAATAGCTGGCTGGTGCTTTAGTACATGCAACGGTGACATCTACCACAACGACAGAGGTTTCAAACAATAACAGCAAACCATCACTAGGAATAATCCAGTTTAGAATGTCATGGGTGATATTTACGGTAAGATCGTGGCCTACGAAGGCACAATGCAAGAAGCAAACGGCCATAACGTCTCACGGACATGTGCAAAAATGAAGATCTCACAGTGGAGAAATTTTCATGTAACATGCTTTTTATGGCCGCTGGGCCTCGTCCTCGGCTCTGGGTGAAAACCATTCCCCGCGAGGCGCGTCCCCGCACAAGGCTAGTAAACCCCCACCTACCCGACTTCCTTCCTCCATCACCCACCCTCCCACGTAGTGCCTGCGGTGCAGTGAAGACAAGGCCGTTGGAACGAAGTAGGCCTCGGCTCACTCCCCCCTCCCTCCTACCACCCCTATGCCCCCCCTCACGATCATCATCTCTCCGTACCCCTTTCCCTCTACCTCTCGCGGTTCCCAGAAAGCTACGACTGGTCCAGTTCGGGTTTCAGAGAGAAGCCCGTGAGCCTTGTAATCTCCTCGCACCACTAGCCGCTACTCACCTGAATTTCGTGTCGAGTTGCTGTGGATAATGTGCCAAAAATCCTTCGAATCAGAGACAACAACAAGCCCAAAAATGCAGCCAGATACCAGAGGCTCCAAAGCTGACGCCATCTTTGAGTGAAACAGGAGCTCAGCTAGTGGGGGAGGGGGGAACAGTCGGGGCAAGGGACCGTCTGCATCGTTCGAGCTGCAAACGCAAGGACAGGAAAAATGCACTGCAAGGGGGTAGGGGGAGCAACGGAGTTGTAGCTGTGAGGGGGGATATCGGTTGAACACATGAAATGGAAGAAAGGGACAGATGGTGGAGCAGAAAAAAGGATAGGTGTTCTCGCTTTCTCCACCATGCGCGCACACATTGAAAAAAGCATTTTAGGGACCGTCTGAATTTTAGTCTTGCAGCTGGCTTGGTAGAGAAAAATCAAAGCCACGGAGTGTGTGGTTTTAATGTTAGAGGGTATTTAAAGATCAAAGTGAACCCCTTCCACAGCGCCTGGTTGGCTCTGCAATCTATTGTAGCAGATCCGTGGCGAGAGGACAATGAAACAATAATACAATCCCCAGAGTTAGATCTGATGTTGTTACTACGATAGTGTATCACACACGACAAAGCATATCATGTTTGTGTTGAGCTCTGATTCCCCGCCAGTTAGATTATGATACGTAGCTAATATTATCCACCCACTAAAACGATTATGTAAATTGCCCGCAATGCCAAGCAGCATTTAACCATACCAGAACGCGCCTTTATCACAAATGAAACGACAGGTGACCATTTTCACACATTACTGATCTTTTTTTTCATGGGTTAATATGGTATTAATGCACAAAGGCATGTTATAATCTATCAAGTACTCAGTGATTTCTATAATTATATAACACTATATGTATATATTGATAGATGATTAATTATATGATAATTATATTATTACATGTGATAGTGTAGAAACAGCTATTTGTTTAAAACTGTCCATTAGCCTATAACTTAATTTAGCTAATCTAAAAACAGCTTGTTGCTCATGTGAAATAATGTATGTTCTGACAACCACCAAACGATAGTAAACTAAAACCATAATATAAGGAAACACCTGTGAACAGTGACTTAACATTCCCTTTTCTATTAGAACGGCAAAGCTCCCCTCTCTGGGCGCCAAATCAAATTACCTAAAGCTTTGTGTAAAATTATCTGCACAACAGTCCTCAGAGAGACATTATGAAGCCATATAGGGAGCAATTAGTTCTAAGGTTTTCCCGTGTCAGACACCAATAATTAAGGACAGCCCATCACATTTAGAGGTACATGCGGATCATTTAGAGAGCACATTAGTGAATCTCATAGATTTTCCAGGTTGTGTATTATTTAAGATTGATAGGCGATACACAGTGAGATAATAATGCATTGATTGAATGTAAAGTAATAAACAGTCTATCCTATGCGAGCCTCCCTTACATCGCGCATGTATAACAGATGGATAAAACTCCTGGGAACCTAAATCATATCTATCTTTGCAATAGACATGAATTAATAATGCCATGACAGTAGTGTTGTCCACTGATACATATCCAACAACAGGGAACAGCAGGTTTGATTTATGGTTTTCAATCCAGATAAACAGAAGCAACAAATGGCTGTTTTGTTTTGGTAAATGATGGTGCTTATAAACGGTCCTTTGCGGAGACGTTCCGAGATGCTATTCTTCTTCAGTCATTTAGCAGACGCTCTTATCCAGAGCGACTTACAGTAAGTACAGGGACATTCTCCCCGAGGCAAGTAGGGTGAAGTGCCTTGCCCAAGGACACAACGTCATTTGGCACAGCCGGGGAATCAAACTGGCAACCTTCAGCAGATTACTAGCCCGCTTCACTAACCGCTCAGCCACCTGACTCCCTATGTTTCTTGTGGAGCCATACAGAAGCAAAACCTTTGGCAGCTGATATGTTATTTCTGAAGTGGAATCCTTGTGACCTGTTCTGCCCGGCAGTGCAACACAAGTGTGACTCTGTGAAGTGAAAACACGGTTCAGCTTGGGGATAGTTTACAATGTGTAAAACCCTCTTTGGGATTTTATCTTGTCGTTTTATGGATCAAATCACACAAACAAACCAGGTTAAAGGACATCTGGATTGTAGAAAACTAGCTTTTTATTGTAGCTTCCTGAGACTGCAGCCTCTCTGTGCCCCAAACCAGACCAATATAACTGTGCAAAGATCCTGTTTGGGGGGGGGGGGGGGGGGGGGGGTTGGGTGATGGAGCCCTGCACAGATAGCTAAGCAGCGGCAGGGACTGCTTTTGTCCGTGTGAACTAGCAAGCTTCCTGCTTTGGCTGGCTCCTGGCCAAGTCCCAAAACCCCAACTCCATTGCTCACACCCCACCCATCCTGGAATGGGCTGAAACGTACAACGGAAATTTCCAGGGCCTGTCCGCCCAAGAGCGTGCCCCCCACCCTGCCCCCACCCTCGGCCTCTGTTCCCCTCCCTCCACAGGGGACATAGAGCAGCTGGAAGGTGAAGTGCAGCTTGTTGGAAACCCCAGACCAGGGGCCTCGTCTGGACACTCACTCGAGGGATTGAAGTGAAAGTCAAGCCAGACACCTTATTCACACCTAAAGCACTGAAGCACTCTTTTAATCTGTAACCCCCTGAAAACACAAATTTACCTCCAAGCCACTAGAACCGTGGGAGTGCTGTGAAGTGCCCTGGAGGACACTTCCACGTCAAAGACATCAGCCATTGAGAAACAAAAGAAACTGTGGAAAGCTATTAGGTCTGACAAATCAATTGTCTCACATGCGGCTTACAGTCCTTTCCTGTTGCAGACATTCTGAGGTGGATTTCTGACAAGGTAATTAACATGCACAAACACTTCTGACATTAATGCAATAAATCCCCGCGGCCCCATTCTGTGTTCGGTAACAATGATAGATATTACCTCGGAAACACCTCTGACAGGTTTGCCTTTCCGCTCGAAAAATCTGAGAGTCCTTGAAGAAGCGTGTTGGTTTGAAATAGAAATGGCCCTCATAGTAGAAGGCCTTACTTTACCTTAACATTAACAATTCCCTAATTTTTTCATAGCCAAATGCTTCTGGTTTTAGTCCAGGCTCTCTTCCAGATTTCCAGATTCAAAAACCACAGACATCTTAGACTCAGCCTCGCAGCTGGTTGCATGTTGCAGTGTAATGTCCTCTACACCAACAATATGAAACGAAACTGAACACATTAGGGGCTTAACACTGGGGCGAGTCTCTGTTCATTCTGTGGTGCTTTTAGGGGGCTGTTCACCCCCCAGTTTGCTCAGTGGGTCAGATCTCCTTTGTCCAGCTGGGACACCTGCAGGTTTAGAGCTGTGGCCTCCCCCAGGGCTGGTAGTCATTGATACTGAAGAGCCAGACAACCATCGCTTGAAAAGGAGACAAGGAACATTGAATTTGTACACATTTGGAAAGCCCTTACATTTGAAAGAATTCTGCTTTTTTAACTCCTTGTCCCAGATGCGAAGCTGCGTTCCTGTCTGCGTTACCAGTGTGTGTGACATGACTGATGTGGTGTCTATGATGTCATGTGTGTTTCCTGGGCCGTGCGTGTCTGGTCCCTCTAGACTCCTTCCGAGTGTTGAAGACCAGAGTGGTTCAGTGGGCTCGTATTTTCAGAGCAGGACGCACGTCAGACAACAATACCCCCCCCCCCCTCCCAGGACCCTCTCACATTCCTGTGGGCCTATTGGTGTGTGTGTGTGTGTGGGGGGGGGGGCTGCTGTCATTGTCTGTCTGGTCTCCCCCTCTGTCTTCACACACTGAAGACCCTAATCCCCCTTCCACACACACACACACACACACACACACACACACACACACACACACACACACACACATTCTACCAGTCCTGCTCAGTAGCCTCTTAAATGTAATCAGCTTTTTGACATAAACCCCTTTTCATTTTATGCATGATTAGAAGATATGTTGTTCACTGGCCCCAACCAGTCAGTCAGGAATCATTATAAAAGACAGATAATGGAGAAAATTGATGCTCTTTACTTAAACAGAGTGTTTGGCGCTTTACTGATATGACCTCCTGGTATTTCCAGACCCCAAAAAAAGGAATCAGACTGAATCCTGTTTTTATATTGTTAAGTCATTCAAGTTCACGGTAATAGTAAACACCTGTGTTAATACTGATTAAACCCAGTCCAAAATTAAGTGATTATATTCACATCAGTGTTAAGCTCTGCATGGTTGTCACTCCCTCTGTGCCAACAGAGTGATCCAGATAAGAGAGCCGTATTATATATTGATAGTCATTTAAAAATGAGACTGCAGACTGAATAATTGATTGGCTCCAACATTATGAGTACAGATACATTTGCTGTCATCAAAGTGATGAATCAGAATACCGGTCACGCCTCACAAAACCCAACTAAACCACTTAAAAGGATGTCAAATCATCTACTCTCATCTAATTCAACTACGTAAACGAGATCTCTCCTCAAACATTAAAGAACCACAGCTTGTCAATTTGGCCTATGGAGGAGGGTGCCCCTCGATGAATTCCTCCCGCAGTCAAATACTCCAGCATTGAACTGTACCCCTTCCCAATCCACCGCGGGTATGTTCTATCCAGTCTCTTTTCCACAGGGGCCCAGTGTTCGTGAACTTCCTCCTTAACGGGTCATCAGTCAACCACAACTTAACCCCTCTATCTCAGACAACGTTTCCCTCCACAAATCCCCCTCAGGCGCTGGACTCCGAACATCCTCTGCCGCCACAGCCTGGAAGTCATCATTGCTACTGCAAACAGAGAGCAGGAAGGTCATTCATAATGGCTCCATTTACTTAACACTGACCCAAACACCTGCTCGTTAATCACAGTGGACATGTGTCAAGCCTAGTCCACTCCTCAGCAGTCCCGCAGATCCCCATCAGACCTCGACTGTCGACGTCCGTCGCCGCAAAGTCGCCCGGCGTTTACCCAGGACACCCTGGTCAGACAAGGTCAAACTCAAACGGTAATCGAAAACCGTTTGAAAACTTTTCTTCGAGTTTCCTGGGACGACACGCCAATGGGCCTTATGCTCCAGGACTACAACATCGAGACCTTTCATCCAGACAAAGTCAAACGCAGCGAACGTATTTGCAGTAGTCTTGATCATGGTTAGCCCACTTAGCATAATGAGCCATCAGCGGCAGATGGATCACAAGCCTAATCACGCCACCGTCTAGATGATCCAAACAATCCTCACCCTAGCCAACCTGTGGAGAGAGCGTCTCTACTAGACCCACAGACACCCTCAGCATGATCTGAATATCACTCCGAGCACAGATCCTAAGATGGTGTCAGTCAGAGATCCTCTCGCCCAGACTTGTACTGGTATGTTACTGCCCAGTCCTGCTGGAACAGGTCACGCATCTTCTCTCGCTAGCAAACCACCACCACGTGAGCAGGGACCCCTTTCTTCAAATCGGACTCGTGTTTATGCGTTTGCTTGGAAGTGCCCCGGGCCAGGAGGACACATGTTCATGGACAGCAGCCCAGCGCCAGGGCGAGGAACAGACTTACCAGCTCAACAGATGCGAGTAACAACCCACATGGATCCTGGCTCGTGGTGCTGTCTGCCTCTTTGTTGCTGCCCCCCTGCTGTCCTGAGCCCTATAGGAGAGCAGGGGGAGACAGGGGAGGGGGCGCGGGGGGACAGGGGGGAGAGAAGGGAGAGGTAGAAGACAAAGGAGAGCGGGGGGGGGGGGGAGACGGGGGGAGGCAGGAGAGGAAGGGGGATACAGGGGGAGGTTGGAGAGCAGGGGGGAGAGAAGAGGCAGGTAGGGAGAGGCAGAAGAGAGGTGACAGTGTCTGGGGTGGAGGGCTGAAGAGACAGGGCCATATTAGAGACTGAGCACTCCAAAGCAGAACAGAACCCTCTGGAACATTCTTTGGAACATTCTGGAAGTCTCTACCAAGCCTTGGATCCAAAGCTGTAATTTTATTAGTCTGCAAAGGCTAGAAATGCAGTTAAAAATCCAATAAATCACTCATAATCGCAAATAATTATTCATGATTGAGTAGTCAGTGTCATTTACACGCAAAGGAAACAAGAGCAGTTGATTTATCACTTGGTGTTAAACACTCTTTCAGGATAGGAGGCCCTGAAATGTGTTATCTAGTCTGGAGGCCGGGCACAGCAGAAGCACATGAATTTTCATTGCAACAGCTGGGTAGTGCGGTAAAACTCCATCGCACACAGCGATGATTAAGAGAGACGGAGGGCAGACCAGGAGAGGTTCAGTGGAAAGAAATGGACTCCATTTTTGTTACTCGTCCTCCCCAGCTGTCAGCTCGCCCCGCTATCCCATGGGGGGTTGCCACGGTGACAAGAGGCCACATGTCTTGGGGGCGTCGTTGTGGTCAAAGGACCCCATTGTTCTTGTGTTAAGCCGTCTTCTGTATGCCTGTGTGCCCGTCTGCCAGGAGACTGAGGCTTCACACCCGACACACACTTAGGAGGGAAAAACAGACCAGCACAAAGGTGGAGGGCTATTCAACACACACACACAAGCACACACGCAAGCACACACACCCATAAAGTAGTAGGTGGCGGCATATTCACCTACACACTCCAATTATAACACATTAAACAGTTTAATAGAGAAAAAGAAATAAAGCCATGTAATTGGTCGAATCCTGAGCACAATATGTCTGCTGTGGAACAAAGAGGTTATATGCTCACGTGTCATTAAGATAGAGATTTAATCTATTTTTAAGAGGGGAAAAAAAACCCCAACATGAAACGTCTGGAAACAAAGCAGGCGGACACAATTGACCTTTAACAACGTGTCTTGCCATAGTGTTTCCATCTGTACCGTGGACGTATAAATTGATATATGTCAACTGGCTTAGACAGGCAGATGGATGGCTTAATGTGTGTGAAGTTCCAGCTCTGTCCACTAGATGGAAACATGTGCCCATCAGCCTCCCTAACAGTCTCATGAGTTTAGCCATCAATCTTCCACAGGGAAAACAAGACCTTCACAAGAAACAGACCAAAATCACCCGTCTCAAAAGTTTACTCTTGAAGCTTGGTATAAATTGCCCAGTAATAGATAAGGTCAATATCATTTAGCAGCCAGTTCGCCTGTTATTTTAGTCACCGAGGTCACCTTCTCCACTTGGTTTTATAGACAGATTAAACCAAATTAAACCATGTTTGATATTACGTGCCCTATAAAATGGATTTAAATGTCCCTAAATGACATTAAGATTTGTTTTAAGTGTTGCGCCCTCTGGTGGCCACGTTCTGATATGACAAGCACATCGCCAGCCATACTCATTCAGCCAATTTACTCACCATCGAGTATTCATTTGTCACTAGCTGTTGCCCTCGCATCAGCACTTACCAGTGTGTAATGCCTGACAAGCTGCATCCCAGTCCATTAAGACATCTCTCTCTCCCTCTAATAATAGACTGTTCAAAACAGAAATAGTTGAGAAGCCCTGTCATCATTTTCCGACCATCAAGACCCATTTTCAGTGAGAAGTGAGGAACACATTGACCACTGCATCTTCGTTCACCAGCTTTCGAGGGTGAAGTCGTGCATGCACTCTGATTACTAATTGAGTGGCTGTGTATTGATTGGTAGATAGTCAGAGGAGATGATTGTGCTTCCAGGTTATAGATTTCCTGGGTTTTAGGAAACCAGCTACAAATCACTAACAGCCCCAGCATGAATCCTCAGTAGTTGCTTTCTTTAGAAGGAAAATAATGGTTGTTTCGAAAGATATGTTCGTAAAATTTAATGGATACAGCATTCACAGGTGAAACTGTACAAATCCAACATGAAATCACTGCAGATCCATCACATAAAATGAGGGTTTTTTAAACTCATTTAACAAAACAAGAAACTTCGTAACCAAGGTCAAAGACTTTTAAACAGTGTTCTGGGTCCACCTTTCTGGGTTTCCCCCACGTCAGTGGGCTGGTTCTGGCTCCTCCGTCCTCCCAGGGTCCAGCTCCTGTGGCAGGGGAGGCTGCAGGGGAGGCTGCAGGAGGGTGGCTGAGCCGCGCCGGCCCCTGGTCTTCCTGCGTACGGCCCTGAGGGAGTCAGGGGACGTGTGGGGCACCCAGGCCAGGCCGGCGCCCATCCCCGCCGCCTCCTGGCTACTGTGGTTCCGGAGGCTGCGGCGTACCGAGCGCTGCCCCCTGCTGGCCCGGGGTCTCAGGACGTCCTCGATGCTGAACTCCAGCTGGTGCCAGGCGGGCAGGAAGGGGTCCGGCCCGTCAGACGCGCATCCCTCCGAGCTGTGGGGGTCGTCCTCTGCCTGGCTGGCTCCGTGGGGCCTCCCTCGCCCCTCCACGCCCTCCCCTGGCTGGGGCTCCCCTGGCTGGGGCTCCCCTGGCTGGGCTGTGAGCTCCTCGCCGATGGTGCTGGGGGGTAGCGGGGACATCTTCCTGCCTCGAGAGCGCCCAATAGCAGCCTTGAACCGCCTCTGGCTGGGCCTCTCTTTTACCAGGCTGACCGGCACCTGCTCTGGGTCTGCTTCCTGGTCGGTGGTTCCCGAGGGGGGGCAGGGTGGTGGGGATTCCTGGGCTGGCGTGCGAGAGGGAGGGCTGGAACCTGCGTCCTCCAGGGCTGCCGTCTGGTCACCGCATGGCTGCTCGCTGTGGCTCTCCGAATGTCCCTCGGGTACTTCGCTTAGCCAATGATCGGCCGGGACGCTGACCTTTCGACCTCTTCCCCTCCCCGGGGTCTCGGTCCTGGGCCCCGACCCCCTCCTGGGGGTCCTCCTGGTAGAGAGGGCGCCAGAAGGCGCAGGGGTCTCCGGCTCTCCGTCACAGGGGTCGGGAGCTCCCGCCGTGCTCTCATTGGTCGAGGTTCCGAAGCGCTGGCGCCAAAGTTTGGCGGCCATGATGACGTCACCCAGAGCCGGTGAAGGGTCGGACTCCTGGGTTTTGTCTGAGGGTGGTGGAGAGGATACGTCAGGACCATGCTGGACCACAAGAAAGGACATATTGGTATCTGTGTGTGTAGCTAGAGTGTGTACCTGTGTGTGGCCAGAACGAGTACCTGTGTGTGTGTGTGTGGCCAGAGGGAGTACCTGTGTGTGTGTGTGGCCAGAGGGAGTACCTGTGTGTGTGTGTGTGTGTGTGGCCAGAGGGAGTACCTGTGTGTGTGTGGCCAGAGGGAGTACCTGTGTGTGTGTGTGTGTGGCCAGAGGGAGTACCTGTGTGTGTGTGTGTGTGGCCAGAGGGAGTACCTGTGTGTGTGTGTGTGTGGCCAGAGGGAGTACCTGTGTGTGTGTGTGGCCAGAGGGAGTACCTGTGTGTGTGTGTGTGTGGCCAGAGGGAGTACCTGTGTGTGTGTGTGTGTGGCCAGAGGGAGTACCTGTGTGTGTGTGTGGCCAGAGGGAGTACCTGTGTGTGTGCTGGCGCGGGGCCGCTGGGGTGTGGGGGAGCGGCTGGCGGAGGGCAGGGTCTCGGTGATGGGGCTCAGCGCCGGGTCCCTGGAGGCGTACGCTCTGGAGCCGTACAGCGAGCGGTCCACCTCCTTACACCCCCAGCCTCGCCTCGCCGACGCCTTCTGAACACACGCACACACGCACCCGTAAAGCTCCGGCCTCTCTAAACCACGAGCAAACAGCTAATCCCGTGACTGCGGGCGATGAGGGCGGCTCTCGGATGCAGAGTCACGGAGAGACGAGCCGCTTCCTCTGTGCCCGCTCCCTGAAGACAGACAGCCCAGACTGGGAGAGGAGGGCAGAGGAGACAGGCGGAGGAGAGGGGGGAGGGAGGAGAGAAGGAGAAGACAGAGAGAGTTTGCAGACAGGGAGAGGGAGGCAGGAGACAAAGAGAGAGAGAGAGAGAGAGAGAGAGAGAGAGAGAGAGGAGAGCCAGTCTCACCTTCAACTTCACACCCGCAGACTTGGCAGCAGATCGTGTTGACCTCTTCATCAAAGGCTCTACCTCCTCAGGCTGCTGTGAGAGGGAGAGAGACAGATATACACATGAGAGGGAGGGAGAGAGACAGATATACACATGAGAGGGAGGGAGAGAGACAGAGATATACACGAGAGAGGGAGGGAGAGAGAGATATATACACATGAGAGGGAGGGAGAGAGAGATATATACACATGAGACAGAGGGAAGGAAGTCGGCAGGTGTGTTGCCCAGCGACAAAAATATAAACGAGTTAGCAGGCATTGTTGAGCTGCACTAAGCTATGGAGCCATGGATCTCAGGCACTAGTAATACTAGATGATGCTGTGGGAGAAGATACAGACCTTCCTCTTCCTGCTGTTAGAACTGGCTGGGGCACCCACATCCTCTGGTTCAGGCCCCAGGACAGGGGCACCCACATCCTCTGGTTCAGGCCCCAGGACAGGGGCACCCACATCCTCTGGTTCAGGCCCCAGGACAGGGGCACCCACATCCTCTGGTTCAGGCCCCAGGACAGGGGCACCCACATCCTCTGGTTCAGGCCCCAGGACAGGGGCTGAGGCTGGGGCACCCACATCCTCTGGTTCAGGCCCCAGGACAGGGTTTGTGGCAGGATTGGAGTCAGACTCTAGCTCCGAGGGTGGATCTACTGCAAACACAACTGAGGCTTTAGTCTCCAGGCTGACACACACTGACACCTCAGATAACACGTCACAAAGCCGGGAGGTGGCAGGCTGGGGGGGGGGGGGGGGGGGGGGTGACAGGCGGGGGGTGACAGGCGGGGGGTAGACCCAGGGGGAGACTGGAGGGACGGAGAGAGGATAAGAGAGAAGCGGGGCTCACCTCGTAAGGCCTCCGTAAACAGAACCTCACGGAATGCTGCGTTCAAGTCCAGCGGCTGGGTCTCCCAGGTCACGTCTGACAGAACAACAAGCATATTAGAACACATCCCGGCCCGCCTGGTTAAACTGTCTCCAGAGCAGCAGTCACCAGTAATACACGACTAACCTGTCTCCTCCACCAATGACCTTTCACTGTCATCCACGGTGAAAGCAATCTGCAGGGGGGGAAAGAAATTAATAATCAGAAAGAGAAACTGTTGTAATGGTTCTTTTGTTATACCACCAGGGGGGAGCTCTAGTATAAATTAACACCAGTTTAGCATTTCCTCTGATTCCTGTATGCACGAGAAAAGTACCTGAGTACCACAGAAACCACCACGACACAGCCTTTGATCAAAACCCCTCATTTTCAAGGTTTGAGAGTGAGTGTTTGGTAGTAAAAACAACACCCCTGAAATTAAGATTTACCTCTCCCAGGGTGTCAGCGCCGGCCCCCCTGCCCACACAGGTCTCCTGAGGCCCCCTCCTGAGAGGTGGGGAGGCCCCGGAGGGGCTGCTGAAGTCAAGCTGGGGGAGCGCAGAGGTGGACTGGCTCCTCTGGGGGGTCTTCAGCACGGAGCGCACCTGGGACCCCCCTGCCGACGGCGGGGGCGCGCGGGCCGGCGTGGCCCCCTTCTGGAGAGGGGTGCTGGGGGGCAGGTTCTTGTCGAAGAACTCCGGCGAGAGGGGAGCACCGAAACGAACGCGCTTCTTTCGGACGGCGGAGTTAGCAGAGGGATCGCCATCTGGGGGGGGAGGGGGGAAGGCGTGTTACATTTACCCTCTGCAGAGGAGCTTCGTTCAGCCGTAAAACACTGTTAGCAGACGATAAATTAAGGGGCTCTTCGCTGCTTCCCTTGTCTCCACTGTGTGTGTGTGTGGACTGTTAAGAATATTTTGTCTGCAATAACACCTCCCATCCATGCTGTAGAGGGCAGTGAAGGGTGGGCTGCTGAGGTCTGGAGGAGGGAGAAGGGGGGTCTACCTTTGCGGTTGGGCTCCGGGGATGAAGGCATACAGAACGGAGGGGGCAGAGGCGGCCCGGCGTCCCCCGGCCCAGCCCCCGCTTCGGGGAAGCTGTCCTGGAGGGGAGACGAGGAGGGAGACAGAGGTGAGGCCTGGGAGCAAGCACCTGGTGAAGAGCGCCAACAAGTCAGCAAGGTCTTCACAAGAGGCTGTCACCGGCGTGTGTGTGTGTGTTTCACCTGCTGCTCCTTGGCAGGAGAGTGTGTTGGAGGGGGCTGGGGGGGTGAGGGGCTCACGGGGACTTCAAGCCCAGGCGGTAGCTGTGCTCTGTCCTGGTCAACTGCATCCTGCGCACGGAGGGTGACACAGTTTACAGGCTACCAGCACATCGTGGTGGCAGTAGGATGAACTATATCATACGATAGGTTGATATAGTTGGTATAGAAAGTATACTTTCTATACTTTCCATACCACATTCAGTGGGACATACTATATCCACATGCAGTAGGTACAATGGGACATATCATATCTGCATAGGTACAGTAGCACATTCTAAATATACAGAACAAATGAACAACATAAGTTTACAACTAGTTATAAATCACACGATTTAGAGTAGGACACTGAAAAAAGACACTCAAGCCAATCCAAAAGGTATGTAAAGGGCCTTTGGTGTTGAGTCTATGTGACAGTAATGTGTAGGCTCAGTGTGTTACCTCACGTGTCTTCAGCAGGCTGTGCTGGAGGGTAGGAGCGTTGGCCTCCCTAATCTCCCCCTCACAGAGGAGGCCAGGGCACCACCTCTTGTTGGGCAGGGGGGTCATGGGGGGCGGGCAGTTCTCCTTCCACGCGTCTCGACTCCTCCCATCTAGATAAGCACCGCCCATCAACACAGCCAAGGAGGAAGACGTTGAATGTTGCAGGAGCAACGCGCGTCACGAGGGCAGGTTCAATACTCGCCGGCTGCGGTGATGTCGTGTCGGCGAAACAGGCCGTGACAAAAAAAAAACGAGATACTCTATTGTTCTGACAACAGAGGAGACTCACCGGACAGATCCTTTCTTGTCTTGATGCATTCCGCTAATGGATTCTCCTGCCTTGGCATCTTTTCAGGCATCTCTTCCTCCTCTTCACACAGAAGGCTTTGGAAGATGGCCATCTCCTGCTTCAGCTTGGAGACCCTTGGAGTAGAGGGGCGCGCACTGATAGACTGTGGCACAGATAGAGAGTTTGTGGCACAGATAGAGAGTTTATAACATAAGCACTCAACAGATAGGTCAGTCTTGCAGGCAGATAGTGACAAATACGTGGACGTGTTGGCCTATTGTGCGACTGACCAAGCTGGATCTCACCTCGGTAGTTGCTGGTGGAGTTTTCATCATCCTCTGCTGAGCGATGTATCGGATGAGAGAGTTCGTCTCCGGTGAGCCACGGACACCGACATTGGATCTTCGTTTCAATTTCAACTGGGCCAAGCGGGACTTGTCTGAAAACACAGTAACAGTTGGATCCATTAGCCAGATAGTACACCGCGACCGTAGACGACTAATGTACTGTACTTTATAACGAGTCTTAAATAAAACACTCCTGTTTCTGACTTCAAGAAGGCCTTACCTTTGCGGCTGGAAGATGGGGTAAAGCTCTGGGGGGAAATGCCCAGCTGAGACGTTGTTAAAAGGGAGAAGTCCATGGGAGTATTGTTTAGGGGGGAGAGGCATTGGTCTTCCAATGGTGTCAGGATTTCAACACCATCGATGTTGCCCACGTTTAGCTCGGAGCTAGCCATGATCTGACAAAACATGAATAGAACCACTGCACATTCAACACCAGTCTCACTTGTCAAACCAAGATCGCAAGATAGATTACGATTAAAACCACAGATAGCAATACAGCTTCAAATGTGACAAAGGTTTACAATTAAGTTCCCTTTCATGTTGAAGGCATATTTACAGATCAAAGCTAACTAGCTAGCAACTGTAACGTTAGCAAGCTATCTAGAATGCACTACTTCGTTACTGTACTGTAGATCTGCCTAGCTGCTACATCATCATTCACAAAAGACACATCTTACCTGTCCAGTGAAATCTCACCAAAAAAAAATAAACACAGACCTAGATTATCTTTCAAAAAGTATAAACCTTAGTATTAATTATTGCATATTAAATAGATAACTATCCGGCAACTACCTAGCAAACTCAGCTAACACGCTACGTTGGTTGTACCCTCATTCAAAATTCGCTCCAGTCCTTTCGCACAAGGTGCCATGTCACTAGATCCTTCCGCAAAAAAAAGTAAACAACGGTACCTTATACCTGCAAACTAAATAAAACTGCTATAAAACTATTACGGAAAGATATTTATTTGACCCACACAAACAAAATGCACCAAAAAAGCAATTTCTAAATAATTAATAAATGAAATAACAAGTGTGAACGTTTTAGGAACTATTTTTTTGTGATCGACATATGGGACGAGTTTAAATACGAACTAGCCAACAGGAGGCCAAAATGGAATCACGTGTCCTCGGAATAGCCAATTACCATTCTCTGTTTGTGGCAGATTCGGGGACCAGTTAAATGTAATTCTAGAAATCCTAAAATGTAAATAAAATAAAATCTAATTTATCCACGCTTCATGCGTTATAATACTGAGCTCGCTCTGTGTTATGTCAGTGGCCACGTATTTATCCACCAACGTCACCCGTGGGTTTCCGTAGTACGGGGGTTCCGTATTCCTGAAAAATTCAGTATTCTCTATGTATATAATTCTAGATAGGAAACTAAGTATTTGCAGTAGTTTGCTGTAGTTGAGATTATAGTTCACCGTGCCCAGTACATGAGGTGTGGTTACTTCACACTGTGCCTGGTAAATGCAGACTGTGCCTTTCCTCTGACCACCAAAATTAGATATTCACTTCAGACTTCTGATATCTCCCCTATGACACTGGTCATTTAATTAGCCTCCAAACAAGGCATGAACACTGTTAAAACAATACATTTTCTTTCTCTCACTATCTGTTCCTATCCATTGCGGTAGGCCACACTCCCATGGGCCATACAACACATCAGTAAATGCTCCGTGTTCCTCTCGAGTTCTCCTCCGTCTCGGCCTGGATGGCGCGAGATGAAGGCGTGCAGTTGCTGTGACCCAGCTGTGTATTTATTGGGCCTGGCTCTCATGCTTTCCACAGCTGGGTCCGTGTTTGTGTGCATCAGCTGGGCTATGGAGAGCATGTGGCCTCCGTGCCACCATCAAATAAGCTGGGAGAACAATTACTAACAATTACTAATCATTCACTATTTATAAACAGGACTGTGTGTTTAGATGCCTATTAGATGATTGGTTGTCATCAAGCCTTATTAAACACAGACACACTAGTGGAGGAGGTCTCGTTTTATTCATGTATGTATATACACATATAAAAAATAAGGACATATGTACAATGATAATAAATATCGTAATGTTTGTACAAGCAAAATAAGTTACTAAACATCCTTTAAAAACAAACATACAAGATCATGAAAAGACAGGAACCGTTGCAACTTAAAGCAAAAAGGAGAGCAAATGTGAAACAATATTTAGGATAATAACACTACAAATTATAATCACAGAGCAACACAACTTATAGCGTGAAGTGAGAACACTTCTATGGATGTTTAGCAGATCCAGATATAACATGCTGATTGTTTTTCTTCATCTTGAGACCTGCATATTCCTTTTATGAGTTTCTGAGATGTCTTACATCTTAGAGAATAACCAAACGTATCTTTCATAACGTAAAAAAAAAAGGGAATGCAAAATTGAAAGGCCTAACTCAAAAGAATGTACATCAGAGAGCTTTAATGGTTTGAAACTGGTGGGTTGGAGGGTCTCAGTGGCTAATAGATTAGTAATGAAGTGGTTCTTTGAACCAGTATATTGAGACACATTAAACATCTGATCTGCTCTGAAAGCACAGCAACTTGTTTTGGTTACGGGAGGGATACGAAGCTCTCCAAAGTTCTACGTTTTGGTAATGTATTCAGCCTTTCACATGGTCGAGATCAGGATAGACATAGGCTCCAGTAGATAACTACCGACATGTAAACAGGATGTCCACCAGCCTAGAGCGCTCTCTCTCTCTTTGAGGAGGAGCGCCGCGCTGTACGCTGTGTTAAATATGCAGGAACGTTGCATTCACAACTTCAGTTCTGTGAAGTGGACGGACTGTATAAACTTAAATATAAAAAGTGGAATGAAATAAAACATGAAATAAAATGAATGATGCGGAGAGGGAGAAAAAAAAGCAACCGCAGTCTACTTTGGCTTATCCAAAGGTGAAGAGGCACTGCAAAAGTAAACAACTTTACAATGTCACCAGTTCTTACAACTCTTAACCATAAATATGAAAATGTTGTTTTTCTTCTTCGATAGAAAGTTGGCGTTTTGGAAAAGTCGAAACGTCCGTCATTTCTACAAGGGCGACCATGTGAGTCAAAGATGTACAGTACATTTGCAGAGAAGGTCATGCAACACGAGGGGGAAACCACTGATGTGAAGTACCTCTTCAACCTAAGGATCGTTCAGTATACTACATCCCCTTCTGCTGTCCCTACATTGTGGGAGAGAAAAAAAGAGACTCGTCCTTACGTTCCCTGTGTGTGTGTGTGTGTGTGGTCCACCTGCCCTTGCGGACGTGTCACCAAAGCCATCCCTGTAGGACAAAGCACAGGAAGAGGAGAAGAGACAGGAGGAGAGACAGGTTAGTGTGGCCAAACATACTCATCCATCGGAAAACAAAGCAAGCCTCTAGGGTTCGTGAATGGGACCCTGGCCAAATGATTCTAGGTGACAAGACAAGACGGAGCACTAAACTCTTCTGCAGTGACACTCGCAAACTACTACAATGGGGCCGACCATCTTGAAAAGAAAGCCGCTTCTATCCATATGACTTGGACAGTTTAAAAATGATCCTGCCAATGACATTTGTGAGCGTGTGAATCTGTCAGTGTGACACGAGGTGAAAAGAAGCAATACCTCGGACCGATGAGCTGCTGCATCCTGTCCGGAGACATCGGCTTTCCACCTGACTCATCCATCTCTCACCCCGCCCATTTCTCCGTCAGCACGAGCAGTGTGTGTGTGTGTGTGTGTGGTTGGGTGTGTGGTTTAACAGTGTCCTTCTGTTGCAGAGTGTCCAGGTTATCCACAGTGGCTCCAGGTCATTCTCCGGGCGTCGGTATGAGGGTCGGGTCAGGGCCACAGAGGGTAATGTCCAGTTACAATCCACTTCCAGGTTTGGCATTCAGGGTGGTGCAAAAGGGAGGGCTTTGTTTATGGCAGTACAAGCCTCCCCCCCCCCCCCCACCCAAACAAAGCACTTGTTAAGATATCCACTGTATTCACAACAGCTCAGTGACCAGTCAACTACATTCCACCAGCCGCCCCCCATATTAAGCAATACCTTTGTCTGAAAATACAATTGTATCTGTGCTGTTCTGAGGAACTGGGTTCAATTCAAACTGTCCAAAAGCCACAGAACCAAGTGAAGCGCGCATGGAGGAAACCCAATAACCCAAAACGTATTAGTAGATGCGTCTTATTTTCTCTATAGGTGTATTAGTGGGGTTCACTTGTAGAGTTATACTATTTTGTGCGGCAAAGGCGAGGTTTTTCTAAGTGCCACATTCTCATTGGCAGAAGGGGTGCTTTAAAGCCATTGGTCACCACTGAACACTGCCGTAGTCCATAACACGCAGTAAAAGAACACATAGCAACGTCTTCATTGAAACCATCACCACAAATGAACGTGGCAGGGGTCGAGAAGCAGTCTTTCCGGAGAAAGACGACGTGAAAAAAGTACAAATTGAGAAAGTCGGAGAGTTTGTCCTTCACACAAAGACCCCCCCCCACCCCCCCCACGAGTCTTTCCCACTCGAGCTTAATTTCTCTCTCGCTCTTCTTCATTCCACCCCTTCCTCCCCGGGTCGACCCCCGGAGAGAGGGACGTGATTGTCGTCTTGCTCTGAGATTAATTAGTCTTTTGTAGAACTCTCTCCCTCTCTTGGCTCATTAATATGAAATCGAGTCTGTTCTCCTTTTTTAAGTGCAGAAAAGAAAGTCTCATTGTGACACGGGATGAAGCAGAGCAGGTCGTTCCATCTTCCTGCCCGCCCCCGCCTGCTTATTGGTTCAGCTCAGGGGGCTGACACCTTGTCATGTTCTGATTGGTCCATTCTTAACAGGACCACGTGTCCCATGGAAACAAGCGTGTTGGTTTTCCTGTCATGCTCTAGACAGGCTGCGATGCGTTTTGCTGCCTTCACATACAAATGCACACAGCTCGGGATGGCACAGCGGGGGAAAACAAAGAGCCTCGCCGAACCACTCCAGACACCGCGACCGACACGCGCCTTCCAGAGCACGATAATTACAAGAGAGGACGCCGAGCGGGTTTGCCGTGTGTGTGTGTGTGACATGCTATGTGCTAAAATGGTCTCCAGTCACAGACTCAACCAAACAGGCATTGGCAGAGAGACAGTGGAGGGAAAGAGAGAGAGAGAGACACAGAGAGAGAGAGAGAGAGAGAGAGAGAGAGAGAGGAGCCGGGTAAAGAAATAGAGCGTGGTCCTTTTGAAGGAGGGAGGTAGGTTAGTTGTTGGTTGTATTTCCCCGCGGACGGGGACTCGCTAGACGGACGACTCCTCGGGGTTGGCGTCCGGCAGCACGCTCCGCTGCTGCAGGGTCCTCCTCAACTCCTCCTTGAAGGGGCTGGTGTAGTCGTTCCCCACCCCGCCCAGCCCTCCGGCCAGCCCGCCTCCCCCCACGCCGCCCCCGCTAACCCTCTCCTCCCCAGCCGAGCTCAGGTTGAGGCGGATGTAGCCGTTGCTGCCCTGGCCTCGGATGTTGGTGAGGCTGAGGCGGCTGGGCGAGTGGATGGGCTGTCCGGGGATGGCGCTGGGAGAGGACGTGCTGGCGCTGGGGCACAGGGCGTGGCCGGGGAACGATCTTCAGCGAGCCGTCCGAGTAGTAGTAGTTGGCGCCCGTCTCCCAGAAGCGGTCCTCGTCGCTGGGCATCTTGCTGGGCACGAAGGTGGGCGGCTCTTTGGGCAGGGTGATGGGGTACACCAGGGTGCTCTCCAGGGGCTTCATATCCGCCCCTTTACCCAACGCCAGCTTCAGACGCCTGCGGAGGTACAGCGCCACCACCAGGAGCAACAGACAGGCCGCGCCCAGCGTGATGACCAGCACCCAGAACAGCCCCATGCTGCCGTCGGGCGCCCGGGCCTCCATGAAGACGGGCGCGCTGGCCACCACCGCCACCTGGTAGCGTTCCGTCTGGAACTTGACGCCCTGCTCCTCTGAGTAGCACACGTAGCGGCCCGCCTGCAGCTGGCCCGCCTGGGGCACCACCAGGGCTCGCAGGGCGCGGTCGAAGCGAGGGCCCCCCGCCTCGGGGTCGCCCAGCGGGAGCTCCCGGTCGTTCAGGACCCAGGTGGGCTGGGCCAGGTTGGACACCAGCTGGCAGGGAAGCACCATGTCCGAGCCCACCACCACCGTCACGTTCCGCAGCCGGGAGTGATCTGGACACCAGGGGGCGACAGAGAGAGAGGCAGGGGGGTCAGTCGCAGAGGGACTCGCCCTGGCGCTCATCTGAATTCATTAGACGTGAACTTGTTGACAATTTAATTCCCTCAGCTGCTAGACATGCATTGTGTAGTGATTGCGTCTGGTCACCAGGGGCCGCTAGTAGGGCATCTCTCTCTCTCTCTCTCTCTCTCTCTCTCTCTCTGTGTTTCTCTCTCTCAGTCTCTCTCTCTCTCTCTCTCTCTCTCTCTCTCTCTCCTCTCTCTCTCACTCACCAGGGCTGGGGATGGAGACGGGCTTGTCAAACTTGGCCTTGCCCCGGCTGAACCTCTCCAGCATGAGATCCTGCGACAGGGAGGAGGTGGACCTGAGGGAGCAGAGAGGAGGGCACAACCATGAGCCGGGCCACGAGGCTGGTCTGCTGCAACAGGCTGACCCTGCCCAGCCAGCAGGGGCGGGGGGGGGAAGGGACGAGGGGGGGCAAGCTCACCCGCGGTGGAGGTCGATGCGGACACAGGCGCGGCCCTCGCTGTCCCAGGCGCAGTAGGGGTCCCGGGACAGCAGACAGTCTGGCTGAGACTGATAGCGGCTGCAGTTGGCCAAGGGCAGCTGGAGAACCTCTGAACGAGAACCAATGTACAAGTACTTCTAGAGAGAGAGAGAGAGAGAGAGAGAGAGAGGAAGGGAGAGAGAGAGAGAGAGAGGGAGGGAGAAGAAGGGAGAGAGGGAGAGAGGGAGGTAGAAAGAGATGTATAGAGAGGGAGAGGGAGAGAGGGAGAAATAGGGAGAGAGAGAGGGAGGGAGAGGGAGAGAGAGAGAGAAAGGAGAGAGAGAAAGAAGGGACACAAATAAAAAATGAAAAAGCGGGGAAAAAAACGGACCAGTCAGAAAAGGGCATCAGAGATAATGGGATAATCACTCTCAATTACAATAACATTTTGTTTCCCTCCCAAATCCCTCCATCCCTGTTGGGTTGTGCTTTCACAAAGCCTGTTATGAAATCACTGGCCAGTGTAAGCTCCCTTTAATGAGATAAGGATCTGCCTGTCTCTGGATGCCACCAGTCAGACATGTTAGGGAGAGAGAGAGAGAGAGGCAGAGAGAAAGAGAGAGAGAGGCAGAGAGAGAGAGAGAGAGGCAGAGAGAAAGAGAGAGAGAGAGAGGCAGAGAGAGGCAGAGAGAGAGAGAGAGAGAGAGAGAGAGAGAGAGAGAGAGAGGGAGAGGCAGAGAGAGAGAGAGAGGCAGAGAGAAAGAGAGGCAGAGAGAGAGAGAGAAAGAGGGAGAGGCAGAGACAGAGAGAGAGAGAGAGAGAGAGAGGAGAGAGAGAGAGAGAGAGGGAGAGGCAGAGAGAGAGAGAGGCAGAGAAAGACACAGATAGAGACAAGATGCGTTACCTTGGTGTGAGAGATGGTCAGACTGTCGACCGGCTGGGGAGACTCAAAGAGCTGGATCTCCTCAATCACATGGGCCTCCGAACCCAGGATCACCACCCTCTGGAGCCAGCCGTCCGCTGTGGAGGAAGGAGGGAGAAAAGAGAGAGGAGCGAGGAGAGAGGAGGGTGTGAGCGGAGGGGACAATGGTGTGAAGAGAGGAGGGAATTAGGAGTATAATATTAGAGGATTGCGCTATTTTTCCGCTCGGGTTTTGTGGACAAGGTTACGTGGCTTTGAAAGGCACACTGCAGCTGGTGAGCCAGCCTTGTGTGTGTGTGTGCGTGTGGTGTGCGTGTGTGTGTGTGTGTGTGCACGTGTCCGTGACAGTGAGACTGCAGAGACGAAATGAGTGTGTGAGGACTCCGACGTGAACATTTGTGCGGGTGTAATTGCGTGCGGGTGTAATTGCGTGCGTTCGTGTGTGCGATTTAGTTTGACAGGTTTATGTGCTAAGGTTCGGTCTGCTCTGCTTCTGCACCCATGACAGAGAAGCTGCCACGGATAATGTGAGAGACTGACCCTGCCTCTCCCCCTCCCCTCCACACACACCAGACGTGTCACGCTGTCTGCTCTCTATGCAGGACCATCTCTGCTAATCCCAGATCCCATAGTCGGTGATGTGTCGCCTCTCCTCTTCCCATCAGCTGGCTCTGCTTTGCCAGTTAATAGCTAATCAAGCCCGCGGCCCAATCAGCACCGTGTGTTCGCCTGCCAACGGCCCCGTGGAGTTTGTGCTGCAAAGCTGACAGGAAGGGAGGACTGCCAGCCAGGAGGAGGAGGAGGGAGAGAGGAGGGACTGGGGAGGGAGAGAGGAGGAGGGAGAGAGGAGGGAGGGCGGAGAGAGGAGGGAGGGGGGAGAGAGGAGGAGGGAGGGGGAGAGAGGAGGGAGGGGGAGAGAGGAGGAGGGAGGGGGAGAGAGGAGGGAGGGGGGAGAGAGGAGGAGGGAGGGGGAGAGAGGGAGGAGGGAGGTAGAGAGGAAGGGAGGGAGGGGTAAAAGAAGGCAAGGAGGGGCAAAAGAAGAGAGGAAGGGAGGGAAGAGAGGAGGGAGTTTGAGAGAGAAAGAGACAGGGTAGAGAGAGGAATGGAGACAAAGATGGAAAGTGTGAAAGAGAGAGAAAGAGAGAGGAGTGAGAGAGAAATGGAGACAAAGATGGAAAGTGTGAAAGACAGAGAGAGAGAAGAGGAGTGAGAGAGAAATGGAGACAAAGATGGAAAGTGTGAAAGAGAGAGAGAGAGAGAGAGAGGAGTGAGAGAGGGAAGAGAGAGCAAGCGAGGGAGGGTTGCCGCTGTCGACAGTCACATGTTGCGCCGCAGTGATCTGAATGGTGAGGTACAGCATTTAGGCTTCATGATCTGTCTGGAAACAAGACAGGACTCCCTCCACCCCAGCTCTACTGATCTGAGACCTGCCCTGTGTCTGCCTCTACAGCTCTACTGATCTGAGACCTGCCCTGTGTCTGCCTCTACAGCTCTACTGATCTGAGACCTGCCCTGTGTCTGCCTCTACAGCTCTACTGATCTGAGACCTGCCCTGTGTCTGCCCTCTACAGCTCTACTGATCTGAGACCTGCCCTGTGTCTGCCTCTACAGCTCTACTGATCTGAGACCTGCCCTGTGTCTGCCTCTACAGCTCTACTGATCTGAGACCTGCCCTGTGTCTGCCCTCTACAGCTCTACTGATCTGAGACCTGCCCTGTGTCTGCCTCTACAGCTCTACTGATCTGAGACCTGCCCTGTGTCTGCCTCTACAGCTCTACTGATCTGAGACCTGCCCTGTGTCTGCCTCTACAGCTCTACTGATCTGAGACCTGCCCTGTGTCTGCCTCTACAGCTCTACTGATCTGAGACCTGCCCTGTGTCTGCCTCTACAGCTCTACTGATCTGTGTCTGCCTCCTGTGCAGGGTCAGGACATGGGCTGACTCCAGATCTGTGCAAGATCTGGCACTAAACCGCACCCAATTATTAAAAAAAAT